>NC_086445.1:1035610865-1035846300 GCF_028390025.1 Pseudophryne corroboree
GATAATACTGTAATTAAGGAGGCACAGATAAGATTTTAGTGATAAGGAATGGGGCATATAAACGTTATCATTTAATAAGGAGCGCACAGTTCTGTTTTGTTGTTTTAACCATAGAGATACAGTACAGCGCCAGGAACAGGCTGCCGTTAGGGATTTTTACTGTACAAACTTTTTTTTGTGTGTTACCGCAGATCAATTTATTCGGCACATTTTTTATAATACAAATAAATAGTTCCTAATTGGCGGCTTTTCTGCGATTTTCCAGCAAGCTTGGCTGTAATGAACACAGATGATTGTAACTCACTGGAAATAGTTTTTGCAGAAGACACGTAATTTCACCAAATCACAGTCCATTACATTACCCGAGGCTTTCACTGCTTGCAGGGGCAGGAGAAATGATGGCCCCTAAAAAAGTGAAGCTGTAGCCACTTTTAATTCTTCATAAATACATGCGTCCGCAAGTATTGCTGCATCTGTTCCTACTTTTACCGCTGCATTATTATGTCTCATGGAAGAGCAGACAAATCTACTTGATGACGATGATCAGGTAGAAGATGCGCAATGAGGACGTCAGGGGGCATTGGTTATGTCTCTCCCTTTCCATACCTTGTTGGAGGGATCAGGACAGGCGGGCATGGACTGTAAGAAGAGCAGGAATCTGAAGATTAGATGCAAGTAATCCACGTGCCACTTGAGGATGACTTGGGTTGGCCAGTGAACTTTAGAGGTCATCCAAATGGGTCGCTAGCCCTTGCAGAATACGGGTCAGCTGTGTTTGAGTACTGGCTTGTTTCTACATTTTGCCATCTAGGTATTGGAAGATCTTCTCTTTTGGTCATCGGATTTCATGATGGATCCATCTGGCGACCAAAACTTACTATCAGGAACTCATTGGAGTATTCTTATTATTAACAGTTTGTTTTATAGCGCAACATATTCCGTTGCGCTTTACAATTGGAAACAACAACAGTGATAGAACAAAACTGGGTAATAACAGACAGACATAGAGGTAGGAGGGCCCTGCTCGCAAGCTTACACTCTATATGGAAATAGGCATTGATACACAAGGATAGGTGCTATCTATTGCATAATGGTCCACCAGATTGCAAAAGATCTTGGTGGGCTGCATGATATGACCACACACAGCAATGTTGACCTTGGGTCAGGAGGATGGAAAAGTGAAGAAAGACAAAATACTGTATGTGAGGTAATGTGTAGACTGTACAGTGGGGATGTAATTAGATAGGATGGATACCATATGAAGGTTATGTGGGCGGGTCTGGAATTTGATAAGCTGCCAGAAGAGGTGACTTTTCAGGGAACGCTTTAAGGTTTGGAGACTAGAGGAAAGTCTTATTGTGCGTGGGAGGGCATTCCACAGAGTGGGTGCAGATTAAAACTTCAAACGGGCTCTCAAGACCCGCTTCTTCACCAAACCCAGCCAAATCTCATCCTAACCCTCTGTTCTACGCTCTCTATGTACCCCATCTGTGTCACCCCTGTCTGTCTACTCCTCCCCTTTAGAATGTAAGCTCTCACGAGCAGGGCCCTCTTCCCTCATGTGCTTATCCTTTTCTTACTTTAATAATCCTCAACTGCATCAAATCCAGCAGTCTTCTGCCACCTGATACTTATTCCAGTGTCATCTGCTGATGTAGCTATGTTTATTTACCCTGTATTGTCCTATACTGTCATCAACTGTAAGTCACTGTTTTCCTGTTTGATTACTTGTTTATGTTCTCTGTAATTGGGTGCTGCGGAACCCTTGTGGCGCCATATAAATAAAGGATAATAATAATAATAATAATAATAATAATAATAATAATAATTAATGGCCTTGTGTGTGAGTAAATATTTTATATTAAATATGGTAGAATACAGGTAACCAATGGAGGGACTAACAGAGCGGATCTGCAGACCACTGGTGTATTTATAAAGGGTGCAGTGTGTGTTGTGCACACGGACCCCTGAGGTTCAGAGGGGCCCACACTGCACACCCTGCACCCATTATGTTTAATACTTACCCTCCGGAGTCCCGCGGCACAGCAGCAGCACTTCAGATATCACTGGGAAGATGGTGCAACGCAATTTTCCATGTGTTTCATGCATGCGCAGTAGGAAAACTGTAAAAATGGCCACCGCGCGATTTTCCCAGAAATCTGCACATGCATCCTGGACTCTGTGGACTCTGGTGCCCAGAGTCTCTATGCTGCCAGCTAGAGCGGAGGGGGCCCAGAAGGAGCCTGCACACGGACACCCTCCTCTCCAGAAACGCCCCTGCCGCAGACGATGAACGTCTTCCTAGATCACTAAGCTTTACAACAGTGAAAACACGATCCAAATTCATCCAATAGTTTTTGCGTGATGCTGGAAACTAACAGACAAAATTTCTGATTGTTTTTTTTTTCTTCATCTCCATAGTTCATAAACAGTCCCTAAAAGTATATTATGCTATGTACAGACATAACCCTTACAGTTTTATTATATGTATAGACTGTAATGTAAAGTCATAAAATAAATCAACAATCCTCAACAATCCAGTGCACAAACTGTCAATAGTACCGCACTCTGAGCTGCAAGTGTGGCACAGTCCCTGGCAGGTACAGTATACCCGTGGCTGGCACGCACAGGGCATCTGTTACACACCTGCAGACTGAGACAAGGATAACATTATTATATCACAGAAATGTGTAGTTTAGTATATTACGTGCAGAGACCTCACCAAACGAGATCTCCGGAATAACACTGAGCAGGGATCTTAGGTCATGTAAATGATATAAATGAGAAGGAGTATTGTACGTTTGCCCGTTAAAAACTGGCAATGACTGTCTAAAGGGACGTTCTATCAGTATATTATTGAAAGCAATTAGATCCACGCTCATTAAGGTATGTTGAATTAGGAAAATCAATGTTAAATGACCTGGCAGATGGATGGTAATTGCCTAAGTTTAGGTTAATACTGTGCTAACTGCTGGCATCGTTACATGCAGCCTGGCTAATTGTCATGCAGCTCACCCTGACGAAGCCCTGCGTACTCTGTCGGGAGGCCAGCAAGGGTTAACTCCTGGGAGGTTTTGAATTAATATATTTTTAATAATGTATACAGCATTTAATCTATTTAATTTATTAATAAATAGTAGTAGGTGACGTGGCATACTGTACAGTAGGGAAATCTGTATTTATTATGGTTTGTGTTTTATATATTACAGTAGGATGTGTTTTGCAATATGTAACAAAGGTGTCTCTCTAAAAAAAATGTACAGTACCTAACAATTACAGGACAAAGTTCCTATTGTTCTGCTTCTACTGTTGAATGCATTGTGTATATAAGCCTGTGTCAGGCTGTACTGTACGTCATTTGTTTAGTATACGTAGATAAATCCAGAGAGTAAATCTATTATACTAGGTGATTCATTGCACCCTACGTGCGCTCTTCACACCGTCGTAAGGGGCTATGTCCCCTTAACCCTTTCACACCCTTGTGGCGTGCAATATTTGTATTATATGGAGTATTACCTCCAATCATAATTGTGTGAGTGGTTAAATATTGCCTGGACAAAGGGCGTGCGATGGTTAAAGGGTCGTAGCCCCTTGCAACGGCGTGAGCAGCGCAAGCAGGGCCTGATGATCACCTAGTAGGCGCTGTGGTTGGGGGAGTGGTGGTGCGGGGGAGACACGGATGGGGGAGGGGGTCAGAGGGTGAAACAGGTGGGGGAGGGGTGATTGTGGGGGTGGTGCTTGTGGGGGAGGGGCTGGTGCGGTGGTGGGGGAGGGGCGGGTGCCGCAGGTGGGGGTCCGGAGCCACAGCGGGTGCGGCGGGTGGGGGAGGTGCAGGTGCGGTGGTGCTTCAGGTGGGTGGGGGTGGGTGCGGGGGTGCTGTGGGTGGGGGAGGGGGTCCGAAGCCCCGTAGGTGATAGACGGGGGTGTGGGGGTGCCACGGATGCGGCTCGGAAGTACTGCGAGTGGAGGAGGGACGGGTAATGCTATTCCTGCTTCTCATGGAAGCAGCTAAGCTGCTGTCCTATCTTTGGCAGTGGCTCTCCCGGAGACTCGCACAGCAGCCAGTCACTATTGTTAGCGCCGGTATCCCAACGCACCGCATTACAGGAAAGAAGATGCACTCGATTAACTACAGCTCCCAGCAGCCCTTAGAGCCTGAATGCTTCGGTGCTAAGGGCTGCTGGGAGCTGTAATTTATTTAGTGCGTTTATTTCCCTGTAATGCGACGCGTTGGGACACCGGCGCCAACAATAGTGACTGGCTGGCAGAACTGACTGACTCGCTGAATCAATGTAAAATGTGACCCTGCACACCCACTGCACTGCACAGCACTGTCACCTTGTACATTGATTCAGCGTCCAGACATTACCCTCCGCGTTATTACCCACTCTATCCATTACATTAGCCATGTTAGGAATGTCTGTGTGTTTGTGTTGCCTTGCATTGTCTCATTCCTGCCTCTAGGGGTCTCACTTGCTGCCTTAGGTCTGAATGGCAGTTGCACACTCTGTCCCTGCAGGTTGATTACCTGATTGTGAGCAGCTGTGGCCAACACCTTGTGCTGCTATTTAGCTCCAGCTCACCAGCATTCATGTGCAGATCATTGTGGTTCCGTCTGGAGTGTGACTAGGCTCTCTCCAGTTATCCTGTCCTGCTTCTGCCATACCTACATCTTGGAGACATTTTCTGCAGTTTGCCGTTACATATGCCTTGCTACAAGACTTCTAACCCTGCTGGATCAACATCTGCATTCCTGTATTATTATTTGCAGTCTGTTTTCACCCCTGCCTGATTACTACGTTTTGGTATGTTATTTTCCCCCTGCTTGGTTTAAACCCGGATTTCTTCATGTTTATTTCACCTCTGTAATTAACCTGGACTATACCTATATTCGACCATAATCATCCTCCCTGTTTCTATAACAAGCCATTACAATTATCTGGGAATATTGTGTTCTGTTCCATGTTAATCAAGGATCCAGTTTCTGTATGCTGATATTTTACTGGTTCTTTTCTACAATAAACCTTGTTTTAATTTTCACCTGGCTTCAGCTGACCTCATTTCAGGTATGCACACACAGAGAAACCTAGTAATCCTAACAGCCATCTCGGGGCTTCCAGGCCGGCAGCCCAGGTGCTGTGTTGCAGAGTCAGGGCCTCTGGGGATCTGTGCGCGGATGTGGCTGGGAGGCACTTCTGTGACATCACGTGCAGAGAAGGGTCCAGGGCTCAGAGAGTATGCGGTGCAGGGAGGGCTATGAAAGCCTTCCGCTACGCCGCTATTATACACATCTATGCCGGTGGCCGCAGCAGCTTTTGTTCCACGTGTGCGGCGGCTAGGGAGTGGGGATTGTTGATGCCGGAGGGGGCAGGCGGACTGGCAGCAGGACATAGGGGATCATTCTGACCTGATCGTAGCTGTGCTAAATTTAGCACAGCTACGATCACTTACACTGACATGCGGGGGGACGCCTAGCACAGGGTTAGTCTGCCCCGCATGTCAGGCCGCTCTCCCCCCCCCTGCACAAGTACAAAAGCATTGCACAGCGGCAATGCTTTTGAACTTGAAGAGTAACTCCCAGGCAGCATAGCTCCTTGCTGCAGATGCAGTGGGCCTATTTTGGGGTGTGGACCTGGAGCTGCAGCTTCATCAGCCCCATTGTTAATCTGCTCTGGGAACACACAGGGCAGAGCCTCCCATTGGATGTAACCTGTGTGAGAGGGCGTTTCTTGCCCAATTAGACTGGATGTGATAGACCTGCCACTAACCCAATGAGAGCTCCTAGCCACGCCCATCGTTATCCACACAGGCAGAGAGTCACAGATCTGGGCTATTATATAGTAGATGATATATTATTGTCACATTGACTCACCAGGGTTAAATGCGTCAGGCAGTAAATATTACATACACCTTATTAAAGAGCATATCTAACAAGCTGTAGCGAGAAAAATTATGGATTGTGGTGATTATCCCAAATCAGATGATGTGGATAGAGTCATGAGAACCATAAACCTATGTGTAGAACAGCATGTGTGCTCCATTATTCACAGGAAGGTGACAGCACACCAAATGTGGAGAGTATTGCACACGTCTTATGACAAAGGCTTAACGAGATAAATACACCTGATTCGCACTCTGTACTGCACTAAGCTAACTGTGTGCAAGAATATGAATGAATATATAGATAGGATGCTGTCTATATCTCAGCAATTAACTTCAGTAAGCATCCAAGTAGACAACGAGGAGGTTGCAATGGCGATGCTGCAAAACCTTATGCCAGAGTATGATTTCATGTGCTTCCAAGCTATTAATAAATTGTACGTGCCAAGCTAGTGCAGGTTCAAGAGTGTATACCAGTTTAGACCAATACTGAGAATTCAATTCTATTGTCAAACATATCCGTCTCTGTCTGCTAATTCCATTATATGTGTGTTGTGTACCTGTTTTACATGCCTGCTGCATTAACCCTGTGTTGTCCTGTAAACCTTTTCTGCCTGGTTTATGAACCAAAGACATGGTTAAGTTAGCTAACATGTTGACTGATATCCATCATACACCACTGCCAATTGTACCATTTATAGCAGAGGTTCTCAAACTCGGTCCTCGGGGGCACACACAGTGCATGTTTTGCAGGTAACCCAGCAGGTGCACAGGTGTATTAATTACCCACTGACACATTTTAAAAGGTCCACAGGTGTAGCTAATTATTTCACTTGCAATTCTGTGAGGAGACCTGCAAAACATGCACTGTGTGTGCCCCCGAGGACCGAGTTTGAGAACCTCTGATTTATAGGGTCTGCCAATAAGAGATGCCAGTGAGTATCTCCTGCACAGATAGGCAGCTACAGAACCTGTTGCACCTTACAGGTGCCTATAAGAGGAAGGGGTGCCCGAATGCCCCAGGCTTCCATCGCTTCCATTTTCAGAATTCATTACAGAAGTTGGAAATATTTATATTAATACTGAAATAATTAAACATTATATATTCCCTATAGTTGTCCTACAACCCTCACAAAATCTAAAAGCCCTCACTCCCTCTATTCACTCAGTGACTCATCACTAATTCTCTTACTTCCTGATATACTGTATTAGGAAGCTGAAATGTAACACAGGTATTCTGCAGGTGGGAAATAGTACAACAACGTAATCAGAATTTTAATAAACCTCCCCTAAGGGGATGAAAAGGGGGATGACATAATGACGTCAGTACCGATGCGTGGCTTGCTTGGCGTGAATGATAATGCCCAAACAGGCAATCGGATCAAAATTTGGATTGTACCTCCAGTGTGTAGAATCTAATAAACTACAGAAATGTTCCTGTCACTTCTTAACATATCTGCTGTGGGTGCTCCTCGGGTAACGCCAAGACCCATGGATTAATATTTACTTACACATTAAGACGTCTCAAATTTATATCTCTATAGATTTACCAAATTATTAACACTCATTTATATGTACAACCGTGAAAATCAGAAACTCCCGTGCGAAGAACAGGTAGAACAGCTAGTGTTAATATAAATACATCCTGATTCCCAAAGCTCCCCAATTTAAATTCTAACTAAATGACTTTTAAATGATTAGCTGCGAAGGCAGACGGAGGGCCACCATCTTTTGGGTCGCAGCAACTGCTTGTGATGTCACGCAGCCCCCGCTGCCTGCCTCACAAATGATGCATCGGCGCCCCGTCATCGCCCCCCAACAGGACTTAGACTAAGATCGTATGCGATTGCAAGTTAAGTCCTCACGCACGCACGCACGCAGTGGTATGTGCGCATGCGCAGAAGTGTTAAAATTGCCAAATCGCGATTTTAGCACTTCTCTGTCTCATACTGAATCAGGGCCACGACTCCTTGCGTTAAATGTTCTTGTAATTCCTCCCATTATGTAGCTGTGATGATGACAATAATGTCAAGGGGCTTATTCTATAAAAGACGTAATTATGGTCTGATTCGGATTTGTATGCAAATTCAATGGCTTACATAGAAATCCGATGGTGGGAGAATTGCACCTGTTCATAACGGGTCCGGCGAGATCGCCACATGCTGCTGGGTGGAGCGGGGGGCAACGACCGGGAACGTTCTACAAAATGGGGTGGTGTTGCCCCCATTTTTTAGACGTGCCAAGCCCAGGACTTCCTGCACATAGACTTCCTGGATCCATCTTAGCAGTTCTGACGGCCAGTCTGAGTAAGCGTCAGATTGCGCAGACTGCCCGAGGGCTGCGACCACCACAACCAATGTTTTGAAATTATTCTAAATATATTTGTATTCTTTCATTTTTCTTCTAACCATTGTCGTCTCCCATAGTAAAAATGTATTTTAGATTTTGGATTTAGTTTATCCATGACAATAGTGAGTTGTCTTATTATAATGCCATAATTTAGTTAATAAAATTATTTGATTATTGATTATCAATTTCTATTGGGTCACCCCTTTATTTTCCAGTTGCAGCCCAGACTCATGTTTCGATAAGAGGGGGTTTACCACTTACATTCCTCTAACAGTCCCATATTGCTTGGCCCCCATCTATGGAGAGTAAGGGACCAGGCTTACATAGCAGAAGTGTCACATTGATGGTCTGATCTGTAAAGTGCTCTTGTCAGCGCCGGAGATACTCGGTTGTTTCAAGCCGACTTTCTGCGTGTAAGCCATCTTGACATTCTAGAATGTGACACGCATGGCAGAGATCTCATATAACGGTGACAATGACGGACAGCTGTAAGAAGAGTCACGCTGATACACATTTTCTTTAGAACATCCTGTCAATTCTTTACATGTTTATGCGTTACTTTTTCCTATGAAGACCTTCTTGCAGCACTGCTGCCTTTTCTGGAGAGTTATTTGGAAACAGAGGCTTCATGAATGATGGTCAGATAAGCGCGTGCTGAGTGAAAGTTTTAACACTTCATATATTGGGCGATATTCTAATGATCCTAAAAAGTATCCCAAACACAGGTATTAACCTGGAGAAGTGATAAAGAAGTGATAAGCAGAAGGTGATAACGCACCAGCCAATCAGCTCCTAACTGACATTTTTCAAATCCATAATGATTGGCTGGTGCGTTATCACCTTGTACTTATCACTACTTTATCACCGCTTTATCACCGCTTTATCCCTTCTCCAGGTTAATACATCTGCCCCACAGCTTCTAGACGAGAGAAGGCACTTGGGGGTCCATTCATCATCACATAAGGGTCTGTTACACACGCAGAAACGCATTAATGTACAGAGTGCTTATACAGATGGAGCCGTGCTAATCATGGCCCTGTCTGTGCTGCAGCGTGCCCATCGAGGCACGCCTATCGCAGGGTCTGGGACGTGCGTGCATGTGAGATGCGCACATGCCCCATTCACTGCTATGGGAGCCCCTCTGTGCACTCCTTTAGCGTTGCTAGGCTCTGGATCGTGTAGCCACGCCGGGAGTGCATGTTTTCAATAATGAATGGGCTTATTACTTCTGGGGTAATACAGATCTGATAGCTGCTGTGCGTTTTCACACAGCGGGCGATCAGGTCATAACAGCGCATGCGTATGCACCGCAATGCACACGTGGGTCGGACAACAACAACGGGGATCACCGGTCAGCGAAGGGATGGTGCGAAAAATCCGTTTACAGGCGTGTTCGCAAGGTAATTGACAGGAGGAAGCCGTTTGTGGGTGGTAACTGAACATTTACTGGGAGTGTTCTGGAAAACGCAGGCATGCCCAAGCGTTTTAAGGGAGGGTGTCTGATGCTAGCTCCGGCCCCGATCAGCCTGCTTCAGCCGCACTGGAAGAGTAAGTCATACTTACCTACTTTGTGGCTGCCAGGTCACACAAGAGGGGGCATGGAGGAGGCGGTACGGGGGCGTGGTGATGTGTTTGCATCATCGTAGCCCCGCCCCTGTTCTGTAATGCCCACATTATTGGCATTTCAGAGTGGGGGGCGGGGCTACGATGACACGATTTAGCGTGAACGTGTCATCGCCCCGCCCCTTTTGTCTATGCAACAGGATGAAAGTGGTGCGGTGCAGCGGAAGGAGTGCGGGTTGCGGCAGGGGGGGCAAGTGGGATGAGGGAGACTTGCCCCCTTCCTCGGGGGGCCGGGAGTGCCACCCTAGTTTCAGGAGCCTCCCGGTTTTTCCGGGAAAGTGGGCAAGTATGGAGTAAGTCCTGGGCTGTGCATAGACTGCACACACAGAATTTTAGCAGCTCGGCTTACACATAGCATCGCACACTTGCATGGCGAAAATACACTTCCCCTGTAGGCGGCAACTATCTGAACGCTGCCCAGCGAGCAGATCCAAATTTCCCCATTAATGCAGTACATGCCGACACTAGTCTTTCCGCATATGCAATGGGTACATCAGGGGTAATGAATAGGACCCTGTTATCTTGTATGACCTGCATATAATAGATACACTCGCCAAATGCAAGCAGATAAAAAAATAATAGAACAGACCCTAATAAAATAGATCAAATGAAAGCTAAGACTGGGACGTGAGCTTATGTTACTGTTTTTGGTCTTTGCAATTGCTTGTTAATAGGAGTGGGCGAGAATAGAGTACTTCACATTCTATGTGTATTGTTTTTCCCGGCTTTCTGATCGTTATTGAAGGCATCCGACTTCTGCTCAATAAAACGTCTACAAAAAGAAAAGCAAAAAACGAGTGGGCGCCGGGTTATACAAGGTAAACTAGTGTAATATTATAAAAAAAGTTACAAGAATGATGTGTTTGTTGAATCTCATCAGAAGACTAATGAATAGAATGAGAAGAAAGATCAGGTAAAGAGAAAAAAATGCATAAAATGTTATATTTTATATGGACTGGAATGTAACAGGCCATTCATGTTGCTGGCTACGCTTCAAGAAACGTTCAATCCCTGTGTGATATATGTGAATATTGGCTTAGAATTAAGCAGCGCATAAATTAAAAGCACTAATGGTTAATAAAGCCTGCGGAACATTACCATAACGATGAGGCTGACACAGTCACAAAGGTCATTGCAACTAATAATGTAAAGTTTGATAAGTGTCATGCAATTAGCGTGGCTACCACGATCACGTGCCATATGATATAATGAGCAGAGAGGATCTGCAACATTCATACTATAAAAGTCAGCCCCCTGTTGCCATTGCTGTCATGTGACCACCAAGAAGCTTGGTGACTGATTGGCTTAGAGAGAGAGAGACCGGGATTCTCTTTCCTGGGAATAAACAGACAAAAAAATGTTTCTACAGTAGGTTATAGATTTTTTTCCAAACTGGAAGCTGTATATGCAAGTTTTGGTTTTGGATCTGTACTTAGTAAAAAATGTTATACAAGCTAAAATCACAGAATTTTGGCCTACATACCCTCAATAACATTAATGTCCACTCATTTCCAGTCAATTTTGACCACCTCACAGCACACAATATTGTTTTCATCCACTTTAGGCCAAAATGTTGCAGCAAGGTAGCTAAACTAAGCGACATCAGTGGGTGGCACAAACATGTGGCACTTAAACTTCCAACATGGCCCATCTGGGAGTGGCACTGCAGTGGTGGACAGGGTGGCAGAATATTAAACTATGCAAAAAAACAGTCATCAATGATCCAAGCAGCACATAATGTAAAGAAAAGAGGTGCAAGATGGAATTGTCCTTGGGTCCTCCCACCCACCCTTATGTTGTATATATTAAACAGGACATGCACAGTTTAACAAACCAATCACTTCAGTGATAGGCACCGTCACTTGTGGCTGAAATGATTGGTTTGTTTGGGACCCCTCAAAACAAGCTGGCAATGGGCAGTGCTCAAACGGGCTCTACATAGGCAAGAGGTCATCATCAGCATCTGATACCTCATCCCCATCAGTGTGTACATCCTCTTTTTCACACAACATTAATTTGTCCCCGCTGGAAGTAACCTCCTACACCGATTGCTGACAAGGTTCCCGGCTGCTCTGAAAACTCTTTCTGAGTACACACTGGAGGGTGGGCAACTTAAGTAAAGCAAAGCCAGTTTGTGCAAGGGCCTCCAAATTGCCTGTTTTTCCTCCCAGTAGTGAACCGAACTGTCTGACATGCCTGTTTGGATGCTATCACTGAAATAATAATCAGCCATTCTTTGAATGGTGACCGTATCATGTGCAGTGACAGTAGACATGTCAGTAATTGTAGGCAGCTTCTTCAGTCCGGACCAGATGTCAAAACTTGTTCCTGACTTATCTGCATTACCGCCAGTGGCTCTCTTAGGAAAATTTAGATTTTTCCTTGCAGCCGCAGTTGCTGGAGAAACTGAAGGAGATGGTGTCGTGTCATGTGCTGCTTGAGCTAACAATTTCCTCACCAACAGCTCTTTGCATCTCTTCAGATTTGAGTCCATTGAAAAGAAAGATACAGCATAGGACTTAAACCTAGGATCAAGTATGGTTGCCAAAGTATAGTTATCTGATTTCAAGAGATTAATGAGCCTTGAATCCTCCAGAAGCCAATAAAGGACTTGATCTACAATTCCGACATGCTTAGCATATTCACTTCCTTTCAGCTCCTCCTTCAATTTGTCCAACTTTTCTAAGAATCTAATAAGAGGAATGACCTGACTCAAGCTGGCAGTGTCTGAACTAACTACACATGGGGCAACTTTGAAGGGTTTGAGAACCTTGCACAACACGGAAATTATTCTCCAATGCGCTTGAGTCAGGGGCATTCCCGCTCCATTCCCTATGTCATAGGTGGATGTGTACCTTTGGATGGCCTTATGCTGCTCCACCATCCGCTGTAGCATATAAAGCAGTGATTTTCAACCTTGTTTGACTTGCGGCACACCTAACAAGACATTAAAATTGCCAAGGCACGCTATCTGTCTCCCACGGGAGGGTGGTACCACAAACATTGGCCCCCACAGTTATCAAACACATTTGAGCCCACAGTTATCAAACACATTTGAGCCCACAGTTATCAAACACTTTTGAGCCCACAGTTCTCAAACACATTGACCCCCACAGTTTTTAAATACATTGGCCCCCACAGTGATCAAGCACATTGGCCTCCAAAGTTCTCAAATACATTTGCCCCCACAGTTATCAAGCATATTGGCCCCCACAGTTATCAAGCATATTGGCCCCCACAGTTATAAATCAAACACACTGGCCCCCACTGTAATGCCACACTGCCCCCCCCCCATATACAGTAATTCCACACTGCCCCCCTCTGTAATAGTCACACTGCCCCCAAGGTAATGGCAACCTGCAGTCCTGTTTATTCTGGAGCAGCATGAGCAGACAGAAGAGCAGGGTAGTCCGCAGGCGGCAGCACACATCAGTAGGCAGGTGGGAATGTGACATGACGTGCGTGACCTATGTGTCACAGCATGTCACCATAGGTCATGGGCTGGGCAGCGCAATGCACTGCCCGAGCCCGACGGCAGACGGACCCAGGTATCACTGGCATGTGGAGGGCGGCAGCGGAGCACTGTTGGTGGGTGGCGGAGCACTGTGTAGAACATCTCTGGTGGGTGGCGGGCTGCGGCACACCTGACAACTGCTGGCGGCACACTAGTGTGCCGTGGCACAGCGGTTGAAAAATGCTGATATAGAGGGTTGAATTCCACCTCATTACTACCTCTTGCTTCAGCTTATGGCAGGGCAAGTTCAACTGTTCTTGCAAGAGCTGCAATCTTCTACATGCACTGGCAGAATGGCGAAAATGTCCTTGAATTTTCCGGGCCACGGACAGCATCTCCTGCACACCTCTGTCATTTAAAGAAATAGAGAACACCACCAAGTTAATTGTGTGAGCAAAACAGGGAACATGTTGGAATTCGCCCAGCTGTAATGCTCTCACAATTTTGGTGGCGTTGTCAAATATCACAAATCCCGAGGAGAGTCCAAGTGGGGTAAGCCATTGTACAATGACTTCCATGAGTTTCTCTAAGAGGTTGTCAGCGGTGTGCCTCTTACTGAAACCGGTGATAAACAACGTAGCCTGCCTCTGAATGCTGCTGGTGCTGCTGAAGGCAATACATGTAGCCAGTGGGCTGTCACAGTCATATAATCTTTAGTTTGCCCTGTTCCGCTTGCCCACATATCCGTGGTTAAGTGGACAGTGGGTACAATGGCATTTCTGAGGACACTAATAACGCTTTTTATAATGTCCTTGTCAGACTGGAAATTGCTTTTCTAGTGAAGTGGAATCTAGATGGGTTTTGGTACCGGGGACACAGTACCTCAATCAACTGTCTAAATCCCACTGCATTTATGGCGGATACTGCCAGCATACCAGTGGCGTCAGTAATCCTCTGTGCAACTGGGTGACTGACATCATACAGTATTTGCTCCCCCTTGCAAAGGATTGTTTAACAGTCAATTGTTTTGTTAAACTAATACAAGTAGTCTTCCTGGTCCCCTTCCAGACAGTAGCAGCAGCAGCTAAAGGCATAGCACTCAAGGATGCTTCATAGGAGAGGAGTCAGTCATGAAATTGGATGCAGGACTACTTCCGATCATGACTGAGGATATTGATGATGCAGGTGTTGGTGGCGGAGATTGGAGATCCTTGGATCTAACAGAGAGAAGGGAGCAGCTAGGTGACTCTGACCTGGCTGTTACATTTTTAGCCAAAGTTTCTGAATTTGACAATGACTTTTGATGAATGCACTGCAAGTGACATTTAAGGGAGGATGTTCCTAGGTGGTTAAGGGCTTTACCTCTACTTACTATTGCTTGACACTTATTGTCCAGATTTGGGTAGAAATAATTCCACACAGAAGAGATAGATTTTGTTTGTCTTCTGCACCGGGCATGACAATGGGCTTTATCATACCATGGGCAACAACTGTCTCCACTGGTGCCTTATTTAAACAAACCACATTCTCATCTTCAACATCATCATCATCAACATTCTCATTAGCGTCAGCTACACCAATAACTTCCTCATCCTGGTATACTTCTACAGTGACATCCTCAATTTCAGTGTCAGCACATTGACTGGCGCTGCTCCTCCCAACACATGCAGATGGTATACAAATGGTGGAAGAAGCCTCCTATTTCTGTACAGTATTGGAAACGTCAGGCTCACACATGACACCCGCGGACGCACTTGGACTCTCCTCAGGGATTGGTGATATTTCTGAGCACACAGTTGGCTCCTGTGCCTTAACAAGTTTCATTTTTTTTTTTACTTGTCTACAGGGAGAAGGGCTTACGTCATCATTTTGAGATGCAGAACCATTGGTCATAAACACAGGCCAAGGCCTTTACCTTTCCTTGCCACTTGGTATAGTGAATGGCGTATTGCCAATTTTATGTTTCTCTGCCACTAACTTTACTTGTGTTTTTTTTATTTTTTTATTTAACACTGTCACACTCTCATGCATAATATGAGATTGCTTCCTTGATTTTACATGCCCTCTATGGGGGTAATTCAGACCTGATTGCACGCTTGCTTTTTTAGATGCACAGCGATCAGGTCAGTACTGCGAATGCATATGCACCGCAATGCGCAGGCACGTCACTCGGGTGCAAAGGGGATCGTTGCTGTGTAATGGGTTTTTACCAAGAATCCATTCGCATAGCCGATTGCAAGGAGATTGACAGGAAGAGGACGTTTGTGGGTGGCAACTGACCATTTTCATGGAGTGGTTGGAAAAATGTAGGCGTGTCCAAGCGTTTGCAGGGCGGGTGTCTGACGTAATTTCCAGTCCCGGACAGGCTGAAGTGATCGCAGCAGCTGAGTAAGTTCTGGGCTACTCAGAAACTGCAAAAGATCTTTTTGTACCGCTTGGCTACACATGTGTTCGCACACTTGCACAGCTATAATACACTCCCCTGTAGGCGGCGACTATCTGATTGCAGCGCTGCAAAAAACTACTAGCGAGCGATCAGGTCTGAATTAGGCCCCATGCCATTGGGCTTCGACTTTAGCAGATGACGTTGACGGACTTGCATTGTCAGGACTATTGGCATCAGCTTCAGCACTAGTACTTGGTTTATGGTCTCCTCTCAATTGTTTGTCCTCCACTTCTATCAACAAACGTGAAATGCGGTACAGCACACACCACAATTTCTACCAAAAATGTACCACCTACAGTGTCACCAAATCCGTGTATGAGTCACAAATAGTAGTCGAACACTGTGGTTTAATTTCACTAACAGTATTATTATTAATATTACATTATTTATAAGGTGCCACATGTGTTTCGCAGCGCCGTACAAAGGACAGTACAGGGAGACAAAACATAGCATTACAGTAAATAAATAACAGAAATAGAGTACAGGTAACATAGAGCACCACACGTTCTCAAGACATAATACAGCTAAGATGTAAGTAATGATGGAGTGATCACCGTACTACTAGAGGCAAAATACGTGTATGAGTATGAAATATAAAATATTGCCGAGGTACTACCTTCACCCACAGTGTCATACAATATGTGTATGAGTCAGAAATAGTAGTTGAGCACTGTGGTTTAATTTCACCAACAGTGTCGCACAATACATGTTTGACTGAATACTCTGTGGTCTGTCCTGCAGTGTCACCGAAAAATAAAATAGCATAATACACTGGGGTTTAGTACCAAAAACAAAGACATATTTTTCAAATAATATATTTAGCTATACCTGGTGCAGAGTATCCCTAGATTGGCAGAGGACCCCTTTATGTACAACAAAGTATTGACCACCTACAGTGTTATAATACGTGTATTATTATACACTGCGGTCTGACCAGCAGTGTCACAGAAAAATAATAGTATAGTACACTGGGGTTTAGCAATACTTTTTTTTAAATGATATATTTAGCTTTTAGAAGTGATGCAGAGCACCCCTAGATTGGCAGGGGACCCCTTTATGTACAACAAAGCACAGACAGTGTCACAATGCATGTGTGATTTTAATAAAATCAGTATGCCCCAGTTGCACAGTAGTACTGTACAGTATGTCCCAGTAACAGTATGCCCCAGTAGCACAGTATTACAGTATGTCCCAGTAGCACAGTATTACAGTATGCCCCAGTAGCACAGTATTACAGTATGTCCCAGTAGCACAGTATTACAGTATGTTCCAGTAACAGTATGCTATAGTAGCACAGTAGTACAGTATGTTCCAGTAACAGTATGCCCCAGTAGCACAGTATTACAGTATGCCACAGTAGTACAGTATGCCCCATAAACACAGTATTACAGTATGCCACAGTAGTACAGTATGCCCCATAAACACAGTATTACAGTATGTCCCAGTAGCACAGTATTACATTATGTTCCAGTAACAGTATGCCATAGTAGCACAGTAGTACAGTATGCCCCAGTAGCACAGTATTACAGTATGCCACAGTATTACAGTATGTCCCAGTAAGAGACTGAGTATGTCCCAGTAGCACAGTATTACAGTATGCTCCGGTAAAAGTATGTCATAGTAGCACAGTATTACAGTATGCCCCAGTATGAGTATGTCCCAATAGCACAGTATTACAGTATGCCCCGGTAAGAGTATGTCCCAATAGCACAGTATTACAGTATGACCCGGTAACAGTATGTCCCAGTAGCACAGTATTACAGTATGACCCGGTAACAGTATGTCCCAGTAGCACAGTATTACAGTATAACCCGGTAACAGTATGTCCCAGTAGCACAGTATTAAAGTATGACCCGGTAACAGTATGCCCCAGTAGCACAGTATTACAGTATGACCCGGTAACAGTATGTCCCAGTAGCACAGTATTACAGTATGACCCGGTAACAGTATGTCCCAGTAGCACAGTATTACAGTATGACCCGGTAACAGTATGTCCCAGTAGCACAGTATTACAGTATGACCCGGTAACAGTATGTCCCAGTAGCACAGTATTACAGTATGACCCGGTAACAGTATGTCCCAGTAGCACAGTATTACAGTATGACCCGGTAACAGTATGTCCCAGTAGCACAGTATTACAGTATGCCCCAGTAACACAGTATTACAGTATGCCCCATAAACACAGTATTACAATATGTCCCAGTAAGAGACTGAGTATGTCCCAGTAGCACAGTATTACAGTATGCCCCGGTAAAAGTATGTCATAGTAGCACAGTATTACAGTATGCCCCAGTATGAGTATGTCCCAATAGCACAGTATTACAGTATGCCCCAGTATTACAGTATGCCCCACAAACACAGTATTACAGTATGTCCCAGTAAGAGACTGAGTATGTCCCAGTAGCACAGTATTACAGTATGACCCGGTAACAGTATGTCCCAGTAGCACAGTATTACAGTATGCCCCAGTAGCACAGTATTACAGTATGCCACAGTATTACAGTATGTCCCAGTAAGAGACTGAGTATGTTCCAGTAGCACAGTATTACAGTATGCTCCGGTAAAAGTATGTCATAGTAGCACAGTATTACAGTATGCCCCAGTATGAGTATGTCCCAATAGCACAGTATTACAGTATGCCCCGGTAAGAGTATGTCCCAATAGCACAGTATTACAGTATGACCCGGTAACAGTATGTCCCAGTAGCACAGTATTACAGTATGACCAGGTAACAGTATGTCCCAGTAGCACAGCATTACAGTATGACCCGGTAACAGTATGTCCCAGTAGCACAGTATTACAGTATGACCCGGTAACAGTATGCCCCAGTAGCACAGTATTACAGTATGACCCGGTAACAGTATGTCCCAGTAGCACAGTATTACAGTATGACCCGGTAACAGTATGTCCCAGTAGCACAGTATTACAGTATGACCCGATAACAGTATGTCCCAGTAGCACAGTATTACAGTATGACCCGGTAACAGTATGTCCCAGTAGCACAGTATTACAGTATGACTCGGTAACAGTATGTCCCAGTAGCACAGTATTACAGTATGCCCCAGTAACACAGTATTACAGTATGCCCCATAAACACAGTATTACAGTATGTCCCAGTAAGAGACTGAGTATGTCCCAGTAGCACAGTATTACAGTATGACCCGGTAAAAGTATGTCCCAGTAGCACAGTATTACAGTATGCCCCCAGTAACACAGTATTACAGTATGCCCCAGTGAGGCTATAGTCCCAGTAGCAGAGTATGTCCCTGTAATAGTATGATGCCAACATGCATTCCTGGACATAAATGGCGCTGATTCCCTGCCGCTGCGCCTTTTAATGATACGAAGTCCCGCAAGAACCTGGCAGCGGGATGATGATCAGCGGGAAACTCCAAGCCGGGCTCAGCTCCTGGCTTGTAACGCTAAATTTGGGTGGGTCTGGTTCTCGGAGAACCAGACCCACTCATCTCTAGTGTATTGTGCATGAAAGTGTGACTGTGTGTGTGTATTATACACTGGAGTGTGACACTGTATGTGTGTGCTATGCATGAGAGTGTGACTGTGCGTGTGTGTGTGTGTGTGTGTGTGTGTGTGTGTATTATGCATGAGAGTGTGACAGTGTGTGTGTGTGTGTGTGTGTGTGTGTGTGTGTGTGTGTGTGTGTGTGTGTGTGTGTGTGTAATATACATTGGAGTGTTTCAGTGTTTGTTTGCGTGTGCTATACATGAGAGTGTGACTCTCCATGTGTGTGTATTTGTACATATTATGCATGAGAGTTTGACTGTGTGTGTGTATTATACATTGGAGTGTTACAGTGTTTGTGTGTGTTATACATGAGAATGTGACTGTGCGTGTGAGCGTAGATATTATGCATGAGAGTTTGACTGTGTGTATGTATTATACATTGGAGTGTTACTGTGTTTGTTTGTTTGTTTGTTTGTGTGTGTTATACATGAGAGTGTGACTGTGCGTATGAGCGTAGATATTATGCATGAGAGTGTGACAGTGTGTGTGTGTGTGTGTGTCCAGGGGAAATACAGACTTAAATTAAGCCAGAAACAGAACTTGTGTCCCAGTGTGAAGGGATAGTATGATAAGCCTAGTATATTATGTATGTGACAGTGTGTGGCACGGACAAGTTCAAACTTAGGCAAAAACCTAATCCTGGTCATACAACACCATGGCAAAGTTGGTGAGTTACGCACAAACCTCAGGCCATGCATGCAGGACAAGTGAAAAGGATAATAGCGCTAAATGGTCATAAATGCAAAGGTGGATCATAAGTAAAATCACAATTTATTATAAAAATGTAATTTTAGCATAAGAAATTAAATGCAATGCATATAGGTGGTCAATACCACATAAAAAATCTATACAAGAACAATAAAAGAATGATGAGTAGTGTAACTCCCAATATTGGATAGTCTTAATGGAAATATGATGATGCAGTGACCCTGTTCCTATAAAAGTCCCCTTGATTTATAAGGCTTAATGTCCTATACGTGGAATATAGTTACCACCAACATCTCTCAAGGTAATTAGGCGAATCTGCATCCGCAAAAGGGCTGTTCCTCGTCGTGTGGTGGAGAGTAGCTTCCCACGGTAGAATAGGAATGTCCTTGTAAGATCCAATGTGGATTTCCAGTGGGGAGTTGGTCCAGGTCCAATGTGTCTAAAAGAAGGGAGTATACACAGTCAGGCAGGTCTCACCAACACGTTTCGTTGCATACAAGCAACTTTTTCAAGGTCCTAGTAGTCCTGCTGGTGATGGTTTTTATACCCTACCAATATGGTTGCTCATTAGCATATGTGATTACATGTGACCACCTAATAGCATTAAATGACCATAAAATGACAGAAAATGGAGGTTTATATAGTTGATAATTCAAAAATATAAGTATATATCTATTGTATAAATCATTTTTTAATAACTTTAGAAACATCATTTAATAAAAACCAGAAAGATGAATTCCATAAATTGGAGGATCTTATGAAATCCTAAACTAAGCATTGGCTTGATGGCATTAACTTACAGAAGTGTTTGGACAAAAATATTATGCCTTGAGGCCTTAGGTTATTTAAACCTTCTATTTTTAATGGTAATAGGGATTTTGAAGAACTCTGGGAAAAGACGCTCGACAAGTGCTCCCTTAGTCTTATGGAACTCGTGATTACATATAGAGACCAAAAGACTAAGGAAGTAGAGATAGAAATAGAAACTCTTAAAACTAAGTTCGAACCTCAAAGTAACACCAAAGAATATAAAGAGAGGGACCAGCTGGTCATGGAAAGGATGACCAAATTCGAACAGATGGTGGTAGATACTAAATGTAAAAAATTTCAGAGGGACTTAGAAGATTACAACACAGGACATGTCAGGAGTTATAGAACTCTAAGTCGAGAAAGAAATAGAGAACATGCCCCCAGGGGTAGGGAAGAAAAATCCCGTGGGACATATAGATCTCAATATACTAAACCCCAAGTAGCAAGAAGAGAGAGTTTTGATCATAGGCCCCACAGAATAGCCAAGGAAAGAAATGGCACTGTGGACCGAATTGAACCAATTTCAGATCTAGGAGCTAGACCCCGAAAGTCCAGACAAGATCAACAACAGATTACCAAAGGTTCTGAAGTTTTTTTTAGAACAGAGGTACTAAATGAGACAAGGGTTATCCCCCCAAAACAAATTGGGGAACACAAACACCAAAAAGAAGAAGATCAAGAAGTACTGAGGGTGTAGAGGGGGAAAAAGAAGACAACCAAGAGGGGGGGACTAGCAAATAGGAGTAGGATTCCCACAAATATTTTCTATTTGTCCTTAAGAAAACTTACTGAGAATGAAAAATCACTATTAACTTAGGGTCTAGGATATGCACCCACCAGCACTCCCAACATGTTCAACTTGTTTGTAGAACTTAACCGGTTTGTCTGTACACTGTGCAGGAAGCGCTATTTCATACAGCGCAATCTGCACAGACATAATGAAGAGGGACTGGCCATCACTTTGGATTCAGGAGATGACCCTGCCCACAACTTTCTACAACAATTACTTGATGAAAATCCCAGTGCAATAACTGATGCTCCTAATAAGGTGTTTGATATAAACAGTAGTGTGTTCAGACGAAAGTCTGAATTTTACCCCCTAACATATAAGAGCAATATGGTGGAATGTTTCTATAAAACTACACTTGGTGATTTAAATAAACTGTGCCAACAAGGGAAGCTAAAAAATAAGAAACTCAAGACGAACCTCAATAAATGGGAACGTAAAGCTCTGCGAGATCTCACTAGAGATACCTCTCTTGTCTTTAGGGATGCGGATAAAGGGGGCGGTCTGGTGTTGCAGGATAGGAGGGATTATATCCTCGAGGCGAATAGACAATTGGACAATAAGGAATTCTATAGACAGTTAACTAACGATCCCACATCGAAATATTTGAAAGAATTACAACACATATTAGATGAGGCCCTGGCAGATGGAGTTATCTCCAGGGATGAATTTATTTTTTTGTTTATTAAATACCCCACAGTTCCCATGTACTATCACCTTCCTAAAATACACAAATCACTTGTTTCACCTCCTGGGCGTCCCATTATTTCTGGTATTGGTTCCCTATCTTCTAATCTATCTTTTTACGTTGCTTCTTTCCTTCAACCCCGTGTCTCGACTCTGAGGTCACACATCAAGGATACAACTCATTTTCTTCAAATGCTACAAGGTTTTGTTGGAAAGAGACATATGCCTTCATGACCATATATGTACAAAGCTTGTACACTAATATTCCACACGGCCTGGGCCGTGATGCAATAGCAACCAGGCTACAGGCCGATGGTGACCTCACAGCGAGACACGGGGAATTTTTGTTGGACGCAATTTCTTTTATTCTCCAGCACAATTATTTTCTTTTTTCTAACACTTACTATCTACAGGTGATGGGAAAGGCCATGGGGACCAGATTTGCGCCAAGCTATGCCAACCTGTACATGGGTGTATTTGAAGACATCCATGTGTGGGGCGGGGGCTTTGGCGCATGTCTGGTCCTCTATGGCCTTAATATGGATGATCTTTTTATTATTTGGGATGGGGATTTCACATCAGCACAACATTTTGTTTCTAGTCTTAATTCCAATCACTTTAATCTTCAATTTACACATTCTTATCACCCTTTTACTATTAATTTTCTGGACATAACTCTAGAAGCCAGGGAAGGAAAAATGTATACCTCAAATTATAACAAGGAGGTTGCTACTAACTCCTACCTGCACTATCGGAGCGCCCACTATCCTCCGTGGAAGAGAAACATTCCCCGAGGACAGTTTTTACGCTTGCGATGAAACTGTACCGATAGAAAAAAATATATGGAACAAGCAGAATCCTTGATAGAAACATTCATCCTGAGAGGCTATCCACGATCTCCCTTAAAGAGAGCCATGAGAGAAGTGGCCGATCTAGATAGAGATACCTTACTTTGCCCAAAAAAAACAATTATCAAAAACACGGTTAAGACAGACTTGCCCAATGATCAACAGGACAATCTAGCCTTTATATCTACATTTAATAGGGATAGCATGCAAATTAAAAAAATTATCTGTAAAAATATTGGTATACTAAACCAAGACAATATACTTAGGGGACACATACCACTAAGACCCAAATTTATTTTTAAGAAAAACCACTCTCTCAAGAGCATTATCACACCCAGTTTTTTGAAAGAAGTTCCTATTACTGTACAAGAGGGTGGTACACAGGACATTTTGCTACCGTCTAGACCGAAGGGTTTTTACCGCTGTGGGGCCACCAGAAGCACAACATGTAAATATATCCCAAGGAAAACGACTCATATATCTGTTGAAAATGGAGAAAAATACACACTAGCAAAGCTTTATGAATTGTGATACAAACTATATAATTTATCTCCTTACATGTGGCTGTAATCAGAGATATGTGGGACGTACCACCAGAAGCATTAAGGTTCGGTTTATGGAGCACCATCGCAATATCATTAACAAACTTCCCACACATAGTGTCTCTAGACACTTTAGGGACAAACATGGTGGTGACCCTAGATCCCTTGGTCTAGTAGCAATTGAACAAATTACAATGACCAAAAGAGGGGGGGACCGTTACAAAACCCTTTGCAAACAGGAACTTTACTGGATGTATAGGTTGGATACTATTTATCCATCAGGATTGAACGAGGCGGTGGAACTTAATCCAGTACTGTAATTCCTTTTCCTTGGTTTGTCCCATCCTCTTCTAAACCCCACTCTCGTCTCTTCCACCGACTACCCTTTTCCCTTTCCCAACCCGTCCCCTCCCTCCCCTTACTTCCCCCCTTCATTCCCCTCCCTTCCCGTTTCCTTTTTTGTATTGTATATTGGGATGACCTTTGTCCCAAAGTACCCTTATTACTATAAGAAGTATTAACCAGCTGTGTTTTATATCCACTTTTGGATTTAATTAAATAACGTTCATTCATATATATATATATGGTGATTTTTCTTAGGGATTAATAACTCAAGACATATGTATACCTCTTCTTTTCCATTATTATTCTAATATTTATTTATGTATTTATTCTCCATAATGTTTTGGGTTTCCTTATAATATCTATTTATTTAGAAAATTGCTGTTTTAGTACCAGATATTTATTTGTTGGATTCCTATTGGATGAGAAGAGAATAGTGTCTAAAGATATATGTATCCATCTTAATATCTTTTTATATTGTATTTTTTGTATATGCATGTGTTTAGTACAGAACATTAAATATCCCTTTGGTGACCTATTGTCACTGTGATATGTGTGACTGACCCACTGGAGTCCCATTATGGGAGTGTGATTACGAATGGGAGCCGTCGGTTGCCCTGGTAACGCCTGATATCAGACGTTGCCATGACAACCCCCTGTGCCTAGTGTGCGCTGTGCCGAGACTTCCGGACGGGAGGAGATGACGCGGTACTTAGATCCCAGTGCCACGTCGCTTCCTCCCTCCGCGTCCGGCGGCAGGATAGTGACGTACTAGCATCACTATAGTAACCACCGCACATTGGGTTTTTACAGACGCGGGTGAGTGACGCGGCTATGGCGGCGCCTCATCCGCATCATACACGTACGGGCTACTAATGGGCGGATGCCCGATTTATAATTAGAACCACCAGCTGTTCATTTCCCGCAAGATAAGAGGAGAGGGAGGATGTCCTCTGACCCCCTGTGGTGATTACAATATACGGAGCATATTCCAGAGTTTCCATTCACATTACTTGATTGCCAGCTATGTAATATCATTCCAGGTTTTCTAAAGATCCAAATTAAAATAAAGTCAATAACAGTCATGTGACTGGTTTTTATTAAATGATGTTTCTAAAGTTATTAAAAAACAATTTATACAATAGATATATACTTATATTTTTGAATTATCAACTATGTAAACCTCCATTGTCTGTCATTTTATGGTAATTTAATGCTATTAGGTGGTCACATGTAATCACATATGCTAATGAGCAACCATATTGGTAGGGTATATAAACCATCACCAGCAGGACTCCTAGCACCTTGAAAAAGTTGCTTGTATGCAACGAAACGCGTTGGTGAGACCTGCCTGACTGTGTATACTCTCTTCTTTTGGACCCATGGACCTGGACCAAGTCCCCACTGGAAATCCACATTGGATCTTACAAGGATATTCCTATTCTACCGTGGGTAGCTACTCTCCACCACACAACGAGGAACAGCCCTTTTGCGGATGCAGATTCGCCTAATTACCTCGAGAGATGTTGGTGGTAACTATATTCCACGTATAGGACATTGAGCCTTATAAATCAAGGGGACTTTTATAGGAACAGGGTCACTGCATCATCATATTTCCATTAAGACTATCCAATATTGGGAGTTACACTACTCATCATTCTTTTATTGTTCTTATATAGATTTTTTTATGTGGTATTGACCACCTATATGCATTGCATTTAATTTCTTATGCTCAAATTTAATTTTTATAATAAATTGTGATTTTACTTGTGATCCACCTTTGCATTTATGACCATTTAGTGCTATTATCCTTTTCACTTGTTACCAATATTTAGGGGTCTGACCAACCCCTGTTTATACATAGCTGCTGTGGTGAACCTCACATCTAGCGCCTGGGAGTGGTTATACCTTAGGGTATCTCTTTGTTTCCTATGCATGCAGGACACACAGACACTTTCTCACTTATTACAAAGAGGGGTCCAGTATGATTTTCCGACGGCCGGGATGCCGGCCATCAATATACTAACAGCAGCATCCCGGCCACCAGTATTCTGGCAGCAGGGCTCACCGCAAGTTCTATTCCCCCTATATGGGTGTCGTGGGAATGGGAATAGTCCCATTGCACCAGTATTCCAGCTGACAACATTGCCAGCTGTCAGGATTCCGGCGTCGGTACAAATTAAACTGGCAAATTAATCGTATACCATATAGAGGGCAGCAGCCAGTTTCAGGGCCATGGACAGGGACCTGCAATGAGAACGTACAGTACAGGGGGCAGCAGCCACTTTCAGGACCATGGACAGGGACCTGCAGTGAGAATATACAGTATAGAGCAGGGCTGGCCAAACCAGTCCTCGAGATCTACCAACAGTTCACATTTTCCAGACCACCTAGCTGGTGCACAGGTGTAGTTATTACTAATTAAGATGTGCTGCATTCATTCCTAACTGACAATTCTACAGATCTGCAGGAGGCCTGGAAAACATGAACTGTTGGTAGATCTCGAGGACCGGTTTGGCCAGCCCTTGTATAGCGGGTAGCAGCCAGTTTCAGGACCATAGACAGGGACCTGCAGTGAGAATGTACAGTATAGAGGGCAGCAGACAGTTCAGGACCATAGACAGGGACCTGCAGTGAGAATGTACAGTACAGAGGACAGCCGCCAGGTTCAGGACCATTAACAGGGACCTGTAGTGAGAATGTACAGTATAGAGGGCAACAGACAGTTCAGGACCATGGACAGGGACCTGCAGTGAGAATGTACAGTATAGAGGGCAGCAGACAGTTCAGGACCATGGACAGGGACCCACAGTGAGAATGTACAGTATAGAGGGCAGCAGACAATTCAGGACCATGGACAGAGACCTGCAGTGAGAATGTACAGTATAGAGGGCAGCAGACAGTTCAGGGCCATGGACAGGGACCTTTAGTGAGAATGTACAGTATAGAGGGCAGCAGCCAGGTTCAGGACCATGGACAGAGACCTGCAGTGAGAATGTACAGTACATAGGGCAGCAGCCAGTTTCAGAACCATGGACAGGGACCTGCAGTGAGAATGTACAGTACATAGGGCAGCAGGCAGTTCAGGACCATGGACAGGGACCTGCAGTGAGAATGTACAGTACATAGGGCAGCAGCCAGTTTCAGAACCATGGACAGGGACCTGCAGTGAGAATGTACAGTACAATGGGCAGCAGACAGTTTCAGGACCATGGACAGGGACCTGCAGTGAGGATGTACAGTATAGAGGGCAGCAGCCAGTTTCAGAACCATGGACAGGGACCTGCAGTGAGAATGTACAGTACATAGGGCAGCAGACAGTTTCAGGACCATGGACAGGGACCTGCAGTGAGGATGTACAGTATAGAGGGCAGCAGACAGTTTCAGGACCAGGGACAGGGACTTGCAGTGAGAATGTACAGTACAGAGGGCAGCAGCCAGTTTCAGGACCATGGACAGGGACCTGCAGTGAGAATGTACAGTACAGAGGGCAGCAGCCAGTTTAAGGACCATGGACAGGGACCTGCAGTGAGAATGTACAGTACAGAGGGCAGCAGCCAATTTCAGGACCATGGACAGGGACCTGCAGTGAGAATGTACAGTACAGAGGGCAGCAGCCAGTTTCAGGACCAGGAACAGGGACTTGCAGTGAGAATGTACAGTACAGAGGGCAGCAGCCAGTTTCAGGACCATGGACAGGGACCTGCAGTGAGAATGTACATTACAGAGGGCAGTAGCCAGTTTCAGGACAATGGACAGGGACCTGCAGTGAGAATGTACAGTACAGAGGGCAGCAGCCAGTTTCAGGACCATGGACAGGGACCTGCAGTGAGAATGTACAGTACAGAGGGCAGCAGCCAGTTTCAGGACCATGGACAGGGACCTGCAGTGAGAATGTACAGTGGTATCCGTTCACATGGTCGACCATGTTATGGTCGACAGTCATTAGGTCATCCACTAATGGTCGACATTGACATGGTCCTCATGGGCACATGGTCGACACATGAAAGGTCGACACATGAAAAGGTTGACATGAGTTTTTTTAACTTTTTTTCTTTTGGGGAACTTTTCCATACTTTATGATCCACGTGGACTACGATTGGAACGGTAATCTGTGCCGAGCGAAGCGGTAGCGGAGCGAAGGCACCATGCCTGGACGCGGTGCACTAATTGGGGTTCCCAGTCACTTTACGCAAAAAACGACACCAAAAAAGGTAAAAAACCTCATGTCGACCTTTTCACGTGTCGACCTTTTATGTGTCGACCATTTTCATGTGTCGACCATGTGTCCATGTCGACCATGTCAATGTCGACCAATAGTGGTCGACCTAATGACTGTCGACCATAACATGGTCGACCATTCATACCGGAACCATGGGGGTAATTCCAAGTTGATCGCAGCAGGATTTTTTTATAGCGCCTGGGCAAAACCATGGGCACTTCAGGGGAGGCAGATATAACATGTGCAGAGAGAGTTAGATTTGGGTGTGGTGTGTTCAATCTGCAATCTAACTTGCAGTGTAAAAATAAAGCAGCCAGTATTTACCCTGCACAGAAATAAAATAACCCACCCAAATCTAACTCTTTCTGCACATGTTATATCTGCCTCCCCTGCAGTGCACATGGTTTTGCCCAGCTGCTATAAAAAATCCTGCTGCGATCAACTTGGAATTACCCCCCATGTACAGTACATAGGGCAGCAGCCAGTTTCAGGACCATGGACAGGGACCTGCAGTGAGGATATACAGTACAGAGAGCAGCAGACGGGTGGTCTTCAGTATGCCAGCTGTCGGGATCCCGGAGCCCAGTATACCGGCGCCGGAATCCCGACAGCTGGCATACCGACACTTATTCTCCCTCGTGGGGGTCCACGACTCCCCTGGAGGGAGAACAAAATAGCGTGGCGTGCATAGCGCGCCACTGTGCCCGCAGCGTGGTGAGCGCAGCGAGCCCGCAAGGGGCTCATTTGCACTCGCCACACTGTCGGTATGCCGGCGGTCTGGCTCCCGACGCCGGTATGCTGGTTGCTGGGAGCCCGACTGCCGGCATACCATACTACACCCGCAGCAGACAGTTTCAGGACCATGGACAGGGACCTGCAGTGAGAATGTACAGTATAGAGGGCAGCAGACAGTTCAGGACCATGGACAGGGACCTGCAGTGAGAATGTACAGTACAGAGGGCAGCAGCCAGTTTCAGGACCATGGACAGGGACCTGCAGTGAGAATGTACAGTACAGAGGGCAGCAGCCAGTTTCAGGACCATGGACAGGGACCTGCAGTGAGAATGTACAGTATAGAGGGCAGCAGACAGTTTCAGAACCATGGACAGGGACCTGCAGTGAGAGTGTACAGTATAGAGGGCAGCAGACAGTTTCAGAACCATGGACAGAGACCTGCAGTGAGAATGTACAGTACAGAGGGCAGCAGCCAGTTTCAGGACCATGGACAGGGACTTGCAGTGAGAATATACAGTACATAGGGCAGCAGACAGTTTCAGGACCATGGACAGGGACCTGCAGTGAGAATGTACAGTATAGAGGGCAGCAGACAGTTTCAGGACCATAGACAGGGACCTGCAGTGAAAATGTACAGTACAGAGGGCAGCAGTCAGTTTCAGGACCATGGACAGGGACCTGCAGTGAGAATGTACAGTACAGAGGGCAGCAGACAGTTTCAGGACCATGGACAGGGACCTGCAGTGAGAATGTACAGTATAGAGGGCAGCAGACAGTTTCAGGACCATAGACAGGGACCTGCAGTGAGAATGTACAGTACAGAGGGCAGCAGACAGTTTCAGGACCATAGACAGGGACCTGCAGTGAGAATGTACAGTACAGAGGGCAGCAGACAGTTTCAGGACCCTGGACAGGGACCTGCAGTGAAAATGTGTAAGAGCTTTAATTACGCAAACATCACTTTCAGGGGCATATTTATCAAGCTCTGTACAGTCCCATAAATAAATTACTGAATAATAAGTAAAGTTAAAGTATTAGCAATGTCATTAGCAGGATATAATTCTTACAGTTTCCAATGGACAGAAGCATATACATTTCCCTCTATACTGTGGGTACTGGATATATTAGGATGCCTTGTCCATGTAGCGTGTTGTGATCAGTGATGTATCCATGACAAGTGAGAACATGTAAGATATCAGTCATCAATGTTTCTGCTTTATTGCTGTGTACAGCAAGCAACATATAATATTATTATAGAGGATTACAGAAATTCCATTAGCCCCCATGGCACCACATGACAGACGTGTAGTATTGATCTGACCGGCTGTTTGTTTATTCAGCAATAGGGATATATTAAATTATATACAATTCCCCTTAACCACAATTGTAACAGAACCATGTTGTTCATGTTGTGATAGAGAATATAGATTGTGTTCTTCGCTTGGCAGGGACTAATGTGAATGGATGCTCTCTGTAAAGCGCTGCGCAAACTGTACCCTGAGAATAAGGTTTAGCTCAGATGATGGCATATTGTGGTGATGCTCACGATGTGCTGAAAACCCAAGCAACGGCGCACTGGATTGCCCCATTACCCCCCAAATCGGAGATTTTTGTTCTCAGTCTACACTTATTGTAGCCTCGCCCGTAATCAATATGACTCTATCTTAAATGTATCCACTGGATTAAAGTTGTTTCAAAGATGTTAAATGTGCAAAAAACAATAGATATATGGGATGAACAGGACCCCAGATTCCATACTAGACTCATAAGACCCTTATCCTACCCTTATACTAGGCAGAGCAATCTATGATGGAATCATGGGTCTCTGTGCCTCTATAGACGGTATACTGTAACTGGGAATCTACATATTGTGATAGGGAAATGTGTCAAGAACATTACAGGTCACATACACTATACACAGACACTTACAGGTGTAGCCATGTTCATCTTACTGCTATGCGGCATGGTGCATGGCGTGCCAGGCTGCGACTATTATTAGGAATTAATGGAGTGATCGCCGGCTGCGAATAGTCATGTTACAGCATGCAATGAGCATGGTTACATCTGTACCTAGGCTCGGCGCGATGATGACATACTCTATTGAAACACAGTATCCTCCTGTAAAACTGCCATATGTTAAGCAGCCAACAAGCTCTGGCAATTGTTCTGTTACAGTTGCTTTGTTCTGTTGATTGTTTGTGTGTATTTAACAATGAAGCCAGCATATGTCAGGGGATAATTTGTTTCTGTTTATGGAAAAGACACAGAACATATAAACACAGAGAGACCCCGCGTTTCGTTTCTGGAATATAGGGGCTAATTCAGTCCTGATCACTGCTGTGCGTTTTCGCAGTGGCGCCGAGAGAGGGGGTGAGAGGGTACAAATAACCTGGGCCCAGGTCTGGTGGAGGGGTCCAGTGAGGGCCCTGGTCCCTCCCCCCCTCCTTACCTGGAAGCAGCAGCTGCAGCTTTTCTTCTAGGCCCAGCACATGCTGCTATGTGCTGAGCTGCAGTGTGGCCAGGGAAGTGCTTAAAATACAATTTCTTCTGTATTTTTTTTCTAAGGGTGAATGGCTACGCCTCCTCTGATTAGGCCACGCCCCGTGAAAAGTACCTGGTCCCAGCCAGGCACTCTATTGCCCTGGCTGGGAGGTATGCCATACTCCTGTGAGTGGTTACTTCTCATGTGCTAGACACCCCCCCAAAGACACGCCCACTTCTCATGTGCTGTGGTCACACAGGCCCAGGAAGTTGTTGTACCAGGGCCCAGGATTTCTCTTGGCAGCCCTGCGTTTTCTCACAGTGGGTGATCAGGACTGAACTGTGCATGTGTATGCACCGCAATGCACAGGCAGGTCGGTCCGCAGCGACGGGGAGCGACGGTCAGTGGCAGGATGGTGCGAAATTTCAGAACGCATGGACGATCGCAAGGAGATTGACAGGAAGAAGGCATTTGTGGGTGGCAACTGACCATTTTCTAGGAGTAGGACAGAGCAAGTAATGCTTTACATATGCTTTACTAACCAGGCGAACGGACATACGGACTTAAGCAATATATAAGTATAACATGCCTGTCTAAGGTTCACTGGGAGTTTATAAGGCTTATGAGCAGTTTTTTTCAAATGTAAGAGCCATATTGGTATACACATGTGTTACGTATATATAATCTGTTTTCCTTGAGAGATATTATAAGCTGTGCATTGGCGCTTAATAAATTAGGAAAGAGAATAATAACAGATTAAAAACAGATATATACATACATGTGCCTATGTATTTATGAATATAAAACACTTCCTTAGAGGAAATTAATTTATATATTATTTTTTCGTTTTGTATTGTGATTTTCATTGTGTTTTTATGCGATGCCGGCCGGCACTAAGCACAATCGTGTTAAGAAATATTGATAAAAATAAAAAATCCACTTCAGATTTGAATAGCGCTTTCTCGGCTGTTTCTTTTCTAGGAGTGTTTGGAAAAACGCAGGCGTGTCCAAGCATTTGCAGGTAGGGTTCCTGATGTCAATTACGGTCCCGGACAGGCTGATGTGATCGCAGCGGCTGAGTAAGTTCTGGGCTGCGCAGAGACTGCACAAGATCTGTTTGTACAACTCTGCTACACATGCGTTCGCACACTTGCACAGCTAAAATACACTCCCCCGTAGGCGCTGACTATCCAATCACAGTACAGCAAATATCACTGCCCAGCGATCAGGTCTGAATTATGCCCATAGTCATTGAACCAGGTAGCACAGGATGGACAGAGGCATAACACACTGGAAGGAACTGTCACATAGTGGCATCTATCAGTGTCTGTCGCCACCACACCTCCTACCCAGTGTCAGCCAGGTTTGGAAACTCTCCAGTTTGCAGATCATGCAGAGGGCTGCACCCAACTGTCATTGGAAAACACAGGATTTTCCTTCTGCAGGTAATGTTACATACACTAAGCTATAGAGTGCATCTGACTAACTATGCAAGCTTGGCAAGGAGTTCTAACTAGAAAGTTCACCAACTGACATCCGCGATTTGTAATTTACATAAAATGCCCACAAAGGATCAGCATTACCTTTATACTTTGATTGTCACCTGCAAACAGGGTCTGCATTAATTTTCCTGAGAGCCAATTAGGAACAAGTGACATGGGGCCTAATTCAGACCTGATCTCAGCAGCAAAATGTTTCTCTAATGGGCAAAACCATGCTGCACTGCAGGGGAGGGCAGATGTAACATGTGCAGAGAGAGTTAGATTTGGGTGGGGTGTGTTCAAACTGAAATCTAATTTGCAGTGTAAAAATAAAGCAGCCAGTATTTACCCTGCACAGAAACAAAATAACCCACCCAAATCTAACTCTCTCTGCACATGTTACATCTGCCCCGCCTGCAGTGCACATAGTTTTGCCCATTAGACAAAAAAATTTTGCTGCTGCGATCAGGTCTGAATTGGGCCCTTGATTCTGACATAAACTAAGCTGTTCAGCAAAACAAAATGTTTTATGACAATTGTTTGGTGCAATTTGGAAACTGAATAAATTGCACAGTTCAAAGCCCCCATCCTCATTTTTTCCCGCGGCAGATATACAAAATGTGCAGTTCAGGTACAGTCGCTGCTGATTGTAAAATGATATATGAAACAGTCAGAAAAAAATGCAATGAAATCGGACGCAGCCACTTCAGGGATACACCTGCAATACTCTCATAAAACATCTATAAGATGGACCTTTTCTGTGCATTTAAATAGCCCCCCTCCTAGTCACTGTCCAGGGGTGCCCAATACATTTTCTCTAACGTCCTAGTGGATGCTGGGGACTCTGTAAGGACCATGGGGAATAGACGGGCTCCGCAGGAGACAGGGCACCCTAAGAAAAAATTTGGATACTGGTGTGCTCTGGCTCCTCCCTCCATGTCCCTCCTCCAGACCCCAGTTTGAAACTGTGCCCGGACGAGCTGGGTGCTACTTAGTGAACTCTCCTGAGCTTGCTAAAAAGAAAGTATTTTGTTAGGTTTTTTTATTTTCAGAGAGATCTGCTGGCAACAGACTCTCTGCTACGTGGGACTGAGGGGAGAGAAGCAAACCTACTAACTGCGGCTAGGTTGCGCTTCTTAGGCTACTGGACACCATTAGCTCCAGAGGGATCGTACACAGGATCTCACCCTTGGTCGTCCGATCCCGGAGCCGCGCCGCCGTCCCCCTCGAAGAGTCGGAAGACAGAAGCCGGTGACAGAAGCAAGAAGACTACGAAATCGGCGGCAGAAGACTCCAGTCTTCATATGAGGTAGCGCACAGCACTGCAGCTGTGCGCCATTGCTCCCACACTACACCCACATACTCCGGTCACTGTAGGGTGCAGGGCGCAGGGGGGGGGGCGCCCTGGGCAGCAATTAGAGACCTCTTGGCAAAAGTGGGCATATATACAGTTGGGCACTGTATATATACATGGGCCCCCGCCATATTTTTACACAGAAACGCGGGACAGGCCCACCGCTGAGGGGGCGGGGCTTCTTCCTCGGCACTCACCAGCGCCATGTTTTTTCTCCACAGCACCACTGAGAGGAAGCTCCCCAGTCTCTCCCCTGCAATTACACGGTAGAAGAGGGTAAAAAGAGAGGGGGGGGGGGCACATAATTAGGTGCAAAAATCAATATAAACAGCAGCTACTGGGTTAACATTAAGTTACTGTGTTATTCCTGGGTTAATAGCGCTGGGGTGTGTGCTGGCATACTCTCTCTCTGTCTCTCTAAAGGGCCTTATGGGGGAATTGTCTTCAGATGAGCATTCCCTGAGTGTGTGGTGTGTCGGTACGTGTGTGTCGACATGTCTGAGGTAAAAGGCTCCCCTAAGGAGGAGATGGAGCAAATTTGTGTGTGAGAGGGTGTCTTTGTCGACAACGCCGACACCTGTTTGGATATGTGTAATTAAGTGCTAAGGTAATTTATTGCACAAAAGATTAGAGAACAGACAGGAAATCTACCCATGTCTGTCCCTATGTCGCAGAGACCTTCAGAGTCTCTCAATGCTCACTATCCAAAATAATAGACACTGATATCGACACGGAGTTGACTCCAGTGTCGACTACGATAATGCAAAGTTACAGCCAAAATGGCAGGAAAGTATTCAATATATGATTATTGTAATAAAAGATGATTTGCATATCACTGATGACTCATCTGTCCCTGACACAAGGGTACACATGTTTAAGGGGAAGAAAGCTGAGGTAAATTTCCCTTCTCTCATGAGGAAAAAGATCGGGAATCTCCAGACAAGAGACTGCAGTTTCCCACAAAGAATTCTCAGGCAGTATCCTTTCCCCACTAGGGCCAGGATGTGATGGGAATCTTCCCCTAGGGTGTCACGTTTGCCCAAAAGGTAGCCCTGACGTAACAGCTATTCTCAGGGATCCTGCAGATAGCGTGCACATTCTGGTACACTACTCAGACCGGCGATTGTGTCGGCATGGGTTTATAGCGCTGCGGCAGCGTGGACAGGTACCTTATCAGCAGAGATTGAGACCCTAGTATGCATATAGATATATATATGTATGTATAGATATATATATATATATATATATATTAAAGATGCTGTCTTAAGAGATATGTATATATATATATATATATAAAACATGCCCAAAGAGACATGAGTATAATGGGTCCTGGAGTCAAAGCTATGTCGATTTCTGCTTGACGTGTCCTGTAGAATATGCAATGGACAGATGATGCCGTCTTAAGAGGCATATGGAAGGCTGAGGATTGTGTGGAGAAGGGTTCTCGGACCTGGTCTCCACAGCTATAGCTGGTAATTCTGATATTTTGCCTTATATTCCTGCACAGCCTAGGAAAGCACGACATTATCAAATGCAGCCTTTCGAATAAAGAAACAAGAAAGTCCGAGGTGCGTTCTTTCTTGCCAGAGGCGGGGGCAGAGGAAAGAAGCTGCACAACACAGCTAGTTCCCAGGAACAGAAGTCCTCCCCGGCCTCTACAAAAATCCACCGCATGTCGCTGGGGGCACGCCTTCGTAAGTTCAGCCACAAGTGGGTTCACTCCCTGTTAGATCCCTGGGCAATAGATATTGTGTCTCAGGTATACAAGCTGGACTTGAGAAGATGCCCCCTCACCGAAGGCCCTGTCGGCTTTCCCCCACGAGAGGGAAACAGTGTTAACTGCAATTCACAAATTGTATCTTCAACAGGTGGTGGTCAAGGTTCCCCTCCTTCAACAAGGAGGGGGTTATTATTCGACCATGTTGTAGTCCCGAAACCAGACGGTTCGGTCAGACCCATATTGAATTTAAAATCCCTGAACATATACCTGAAAAGGTTCAAGTTCAAGATGGAATCGCTAAGAGCGGTCATTGCAAGCCTGAAAGGGGGAGATATTATGGTGACTCTGGACATAAAGGATGCATACCTTCATGTCCCCATTTATCCACCTCATCAGAATTACGGTAAGGGATTGTCATTACCAATTTAAGACGTTGCCGTTTGGTCTCTCCACGGCCCCGAGAATATTCACCAAGGTAATGGCGAAAATGATGGTGCTCCTGCGGAAGCAAGGTGTCACTATTATCCCGTACTTGACAGATCTCCTCATAAAAGCGAGATCAAGAGAGCAGTTGCTGAACAGCGTATCACTTTCTCTGGAAGTGTAACGGCAACACGGCTGGATTCTATATAGTCCAAAGTCGCAGTTGGTTCCTACAGCTCATCTGCCTCTCCTAGGCATGATCCTAGGCACAGACCAGAAAAGGGTTTATCTGCTGATAGAGAGAGCTCAGGAGCTCGTGACACTGGTCAGGAATCTATTAAAACCAAAACAGGTGTCAGTGCATCACTGCACTCGAGTCCTGGGAAGGAGGGTGGCATCATACGAGGCCATTCCCTTCGACATGTTCCATGCGAGGACCTTCCAATGGGACTTACTGGACAAGTGGTCCGGATCACATCTTCAGATGCATCGGTTAATCACCCTATCCCCCAGGGCCAGGGTGTCTCTCCTGTGGTGGCTGCAGAGTGCTCACCTTCTCGAAGGTCGCAGATTCGGCATTCAGGACTGGGTCCTGGTGACCACGGATGCAAGCCTCCGAGGGTGGGGGGCAGTCACACAGGGAAGAAATTTCCAAGGGCTGTGGTCAAGGCAGGAGACTTGCCTTCACATCAATATCCGGGAACTAAGGGCCATATACAACGCCCTAAGTCAAGCGGAGACCCTGCTTCGCGACCAACCGGTTCTGATTCAGTCAGACAATATCACCGCAGTGGCTCATGGAAACCGCCAAGGCGGCACAAGGAGCAGGGTGGCGATGGTAGAAGCCACCAGAATTCTTCGCTGGGCGGAGAATCACGTAAGCGCACTGTCAGCAGTGTTCATTCCGGGAGTGGACAACTGGGAAGCAGACTTCCTCAGCAGGCACAACCTCCACCCGGGAGAGTGGGGACTTCATCAAGAAGTCTTCATGCAGATTGCAAGTCGGTGGGAACTGCCACAGGTGGACATGATGGCATCCCGCCTCAACAAAAAGCTGCAGAGATATTGCGCCAGGTCAAGAGACCCTCAGGCGATAGCTGTGGACGCACTGGTGACACCGTGTGTGTTCCCGTCGGTCTATGTATTTCCTCCTCTTCCTCTCATACCCAAGGTGCTGGGAATCATAAGGAAAAGAGGAGTAAGAACAATACTCTTTGTTCCGGATTGGCCAAGAAGGACTTGGTATCCAGATCTACAAGAAATGCTCACAGAGGACCCGTGGCCTCTGCCTCTAAGACAGGACTTGTGCAACAGGGGCCCTGTCTGTTCCAAGACTTACCGCGGCTGCGTTTGACGGCATGGCGGTTGAATTCCGGATGAGGTCATTCCTACGCTGATAGAGGCTAGGAAGGATGTGACGGCTCAACATTATCACCGTATATGGCGAAAATATGTTGCTTGGTGTGAGGCCAGGAATGCCCCTACGGAGGAATTCCAGCTTGGCCGTTTCCTTCACTTCCTACAGTCGGGAGTGACTTTGGGCCTGAAATTGGGTTCCATTAAGGTCCAGATTTCGGTCCTATCCATTTTCTTGCAAAAAGAACTGGCTTTTCTTCCTGAAGTTCAGACGTTGTAAAGGGAGTGCTGCATATTCAGCCCCCTTTTGTGCCTCCAGTGGCACCTTGGGATCTTAACGTGGTGTTGAGTTTCCTGAAGTCACACTGGTTTGAGCCACTCAAAACCGTGGAGTTAAAATTTCTCACGTGGAAGGTGGTCATGCTATTGACCTTGGCTTCAGCTAGGCGTGTGTCAGAATTAGCTGCTTTGTCACATTAAAAGCCCCTATCTGGTTTTCCATATGGACAGGGCAGAATTGCGGACCCGTCCACAATTTCTGCCAAAAGTGGTGTCATCTTTTCATATGAACCAACCTATTGTGGTGCCTGTGGCTACTCGTGACTTGGAGGATTCCGAGTTGCTGGATGTGGCCAGGGCTTTGAAGGTTTAGGTAGCCAGAACGGCTAGAGTTGCTGTTTATCCTGTATGCATCCAACAAGCTGGGTGCTCCTGCTTCAAAGCAGACTGTTGCTCGCTGGATCTGTAGCACGATTCAGCAGGCTCATTCTGCGGCTGGATTGCCGCTTCCAAAATCAGTAAAAGCCCACTCCACAAGGAAGGTGGGCTCTTCTTGGGCGGCCTGAGGGGTCTTGGCATTACAGCTTTGCCGAGCGGCTACTTGGTCAGGTTCAAATACTTTGGCAAAGTTTTACAAGTTTGATACCCTGGCTGAGGAGGACCTTGTGTTTGCTCATTTGGTGCTGCAGAGTCATCCGCACTCTCCCGCCCGTTTGGGAGCTTTGGTATAATCCCCATGGTCCTTACGGAGTCCCCAGCATCCACTAGGACGTTAGAGAAAATAAGATTTTACTTACCGGTAAATCTATTTCTCGTAGTCCGTAGTGGATGCTGGGCGCCCGTCCCAAGTGCGGACTTCTTCTGCAATGCTTGTATATAGTTATTGCTTAAATAAGGGTTATGTTGTGGTTGCATCAGGGTTGATCTGATGCTCCGATGTTGTTCATACTGTTAACTGGGTAAGTTTATCACAAGTTATACGGTGTGATTGGTATGACTGGTATGAGTCTTGCCCTGGATTCCAAAATCCTTTCCTTGTACTGTCAGCTCTTCCGGGCACAGTTTCTCTAGCTGGGGTCTGGAGGAGGGACATAGAGGGAGGAGCCAGTGCACACCAGTATCCAAATTCTTTCTTAGGGTGCCCTGTCTCCTGCGGAGCCCGTCTATTCCCCATGGTCCTTACGGAGTCCCCAGCATCCACTACGGACTACGAGAAATAGATTTACCGGTAAGTAAAATCTTATTTTCAATGTACTTCTGCGTGAGTGCGTCTTTAATCGCAACTGCGACTCTACGGACACAATCGGGATGCATGCACTGTGCTACTTAGATGCATTAATGAATTTTTCTGTCATCATCTAATTTAACCATTTCATTTCTCGTGATCCTGGCCACCTTCCTCAATCCATCAGCAAATCACGTCTACAACTGCATCAAACGTGCTAGGTAGAACCGCCACATCCCCGGGACAGCCTGATCCACGCAATGGCATTAAAAGTTTGAATCAATCAGCAGCTTCACATCTCCTAAATTCATTAACTACCTTAATTGGGATTTATTAATTCCCTAACTTCCTAACCGTGTTCCTAGCTTGACAAACCGGTGAGGACAGGGTAGACGCCGATTTAATTACCATCTGTGCCTTCATCCAGAAATGTGACAGTAATGGCTGATCCCAGGATAGGAGGTGGAAAGCTCTCTCTACACAGAGACATATGCGCGTCTGGGAGAGTAACGGGAGGGAGAGACAGACAGCGGGAACGTGCCAGGGACCCTGCACTCTCCGGTGTCACTAATTAGAAGTCAGCCGTGGAGAAAGGCGATGCCTATTCCTCAGATGTTGCTGAGATACAGAACATGTGTCCTATAGCAGGAGGCTGCTTTCATGGGATATGTATTGCTGCAGAAATACTAACCTCTATCATGATTACACGGTGTGGCCTGTATTATTCACTGCTAGTTATTGTACTTTTCATAATTAGTAAAGATTTATGTCTCTCTGTAACTTGCGGATGCAACTACTTATTTATAAACTGTTGAAGTTGGAAAGTCCTACAGTGCATACTCCATGCGTACTGTTCCTTCAGGGAAGCTTCATGTCCCTAACCAAGATGGCTGCCAAAAGTATTACTGCACATGCTCGGCGCCATCTTATCACTGTGTTAGAGTACAGCAGTGGTAGACAGATGTCTTCTGCTTAGCTCCAGAGAGAGACCCAGCATTTGCCGCATACGCAATGGTTAGATGCTGCTATTACCGCTAGAGAGGCTGGTACCATTGGATGACCTGTATGCCCCTCCCCTTTGCTGATCTCTCCCGGCCCCTCTCACTGTATCCCGGCTCGCTCTCTGCCTTCCCATCCCCATACTTATCCGTGTATAATACGTGTTTCCTCTCCAGCTAGGTCTGCCCCATCTCCCTAGCTGTAGGGAACCACTGCATGTTGGAGGTGGGACAGACCGTAGCAGAAGGTTATCTAGCTATAGCGCACACATATAGCCCAGCGCTGTACAGAGACTATATCAGTCATTCACATTCATTCTCAGCACAGATATGAATTTGCAGTACACAGATGCTGATTATTAGGAGAGAACACGGTCCCCATTAAATACCTGTCACTTCAAATGGGACAAACTATTATTTATGCAATTAGAGTTGCACTATACTGTAGGTCTCATTGCGGTAGACTCTCTATAGATTATTAACCAATACATCACCCAGGAATCTTGCAGCACCCCAAATGTTATATGAAATGTGTTAGATATAGCGCACACATATTCCGCAGCGCTTTACAGAGAATATTTGGTTATTCACATCAGTCTCTCCTAATTAAGCTTACAATCTACCACATGCTCACGCTAGCGTTGATTTTGTATATTTTTGGAGTGTGGGAGGAAACCGGAGTACCCAGAGGAAACCCATGCAAGAATCGAACCTGACCATACACCATCCGTGCTGCCCTGAAACTGTAAGAAAGTCTCTGTACACATCAGTGGATGTCTTACAGCTACAAACAGCCCAGCCACTGTACTTGACCAGAAAAGTGGTTTTATTGAAGATAAGCCAGGTACAGCCGTACTCACTGTTATAAACACTGGTAGATGGAGCAGGGCTTGAGTAGAGCTTGAGTGGAGCAGAGTTGTCAAAATATAATTTTCTTCCTCAGTTCTAGACCATTTTCTACATTGACATATTCAAAGGAGATACAGCACTATTTATCCCAAAATGACACATCAGGCTCGCTCAATCCGTATCCATGTCTCATTAACTTCCTATGGGGGTCATTCTGACCCGATTGCACGCTGCAGTTTATCGCAGCGGTGTGATCGGGCCAGAAATGCGCATGCGCCGATGCCACAGTGTGCCGGTGCATGCCAGACGGCCAAAGGCCGTTGGGCCGCTTCGATCGCCTCTGCCTGATTGACAGGAAGAGGCGGTCGCTGGGGGGGGGGGGGGGGGCGGAACAGCGGCGTTTGGCTGCCGTTCCCTGGTCGCAGTCCGGCCAATGCAGGCGTGGCCGGACCGAACGGGGGGGTGGGCAGCAGCGGCTGCGTGATGTCACATGCAGCAGCTGAGGGCCCGGGAGCGACGAGTAGCTCCCAGCCAGCACGCTAGTTGGGAGCTAGTCTTGAAGTGCAAAGGCATCGCCTTTGCACTTCAGCAGGGGGGGGGGGGGGCGGCACTGACATCCGGGGCGGGATAGCCCTGTGCTGAGCGTCCCCCTGCATGTCGGTGTGAATTATCGTAGCTGTGGTATATTTAGCACATCTACGATCATCTCGGAATGACCCCCTTTGTGTACTGTAACTATAGTACGCCAATTCAAGATAAAGATTTAAGGGGAGACATATCAAGCCTTGGAGAGGAATAAAGTGGAGAAGTTGCCCAAAGCTGCCAATCTCCTTATAACTATCATTTCATAGACTGTGGTAGATAAATCTTGCTTTCCTCTTTCTGGGGTACCATCGGTTGTATCTACAGTATTTTCCTTATATATAGAGCCCATTATGCACTGATAACTGGATTTTATTTCCATCCCGTGCGGCGCTGAACATCTGCACAATGCATAATGAGAGAGAGACAAGTTGTACTTAAAGTAGAATCCAACCGCTGTGAAAATGTTCACGTTGCATCATCTTCATTGAGTTTCTTGGGGGTGTAATTGTAGGTGCGGACACCCGATAGAGCCGCATTAACCCATCTTCCTCCAGAACACAGTGATAACGAGACGAGGTTTGCAGCCCTGGTAATGAAAAATTAGTGACAATTTACTTTTGGGAATTTGTATGATGCCCCAGACAGGGGTAGAACAGAAGAAATCTGTCACCGTGCAGAGAAAACCGGAGATATAGGTGACAGGACGAACAGGAGCAAAGCTGGAATAACTACCCTCCCCCGTCACACAGAGCTCCTCCTGTTTCCTACTAACCAGATGTGTTCACTCATTTGTTTTCTGTATACACCTGATATCAGAGCAAGCACAGTGGACAGCATTAACCTTACATGGGGCCTCAGAGTTAAGGGAAAACACATTTAAAAGTGCAATTTTGCAATCAGGCCATGCCCCCCCCCTCCCCCCCCCCCCCCCCCCCCCATGTTACCGGGACAAGCTGTCTATGGCCCTAAGGCTAGGGGGCATATTTATCAAAGCTTGAAGAGAGATAAAGTAGAGAGGTAAAGTACCAGCCAATCAGCTCCTAACTGCCATGTTACAGTCTGTGTGTGTGAAAAATGACAGCAGCTGATTGGTTGGTACTTTATCTCTCTCCACTTTATCTGTCCAAGCTTTGGTAAATCTCCCCCTGAATGCGACACCTGGGTATTTTGTCTGCACGTTACTGTGGGAAATTAAACATTCATCAGGATTTGACAGAATCAAGTCATTGTGGAACCTGTAATCTAATTAAATTCTCTGCTGACAATGTGCTTCATCACTAACGTTTAATTATAGGAGTTCGAGAAATGCTCATCTTCATTCCGGTTTGTAACTTCCTCCCAATACGTGAGACCCAGAGGCATCCATATTATTATTATTATTATTTTTTAACTAGAACAGTGTTTGACCTCCATGATAAAGTCACTGGGGGAGATTCAAATGTTTGAAAAGTCCGTTGGGAGTCTGTTTTTTCCTATCTAATAGACAGACACCCAACCCACTTTTCAAACATTTGAATTCCACCCACTGTGTTAGCTGTCATACTTACCTTCAGGTGACAAAGTGGGTTTATTATCAGCAACCTACTGTAGGAAGAGGGAGATCTTTTACAAATGTCTTTTACAGGTGTAACCTGTTTGCAGGGAATTAGAAGAGTGCAATGGTTTTTAGCCTTGATAAAATATGGCTATGGGAGTGGAGTTTTACGGGAATATGGGTCATTAGGTCGACCACACTTAGGTCGACAGTCATTAAGTCGACTACTATTGGTCGACATGCATTAGGTCAACATGGTCACTAGGTCGACATAGTCAATACGTTGACATGTACTAGGTCGACGTGGAAAAAGGTCAACATGAGTTTTTTTTTTAGTTTTTTTGGTGTCGTTTTCTTCGTAAAGTGACGGGGAACCCCAATTAGTGCACCGTGTCCCCTGCGCATGGCTCGCATTGGGCAAGGTGCCTCGCTCTGCTCCCGCTCGCTCAGCACAGGTTACCATTCCCAATTGTAGTCCACGTGGATCGTAAAGTATGAAAATGTTTAAAAAATAAAAAAAAGTTAAAAACTCATGTTGACATTTTTCCAGGTAGACCTAGTACATGTCGACCTAGCGACCATGTTGACATAGTGAGTATGTCGACCTAATGACTGTCGACCTAAGTGCTGTCGATCTAATAACCATATCCCGTTTTACGGTTAGGCACTAGCTAGGGGGTGGGTTAGGGGTAGGCTACGGGAGGGTAAGGGATAGGGTTAGGCACTAGGCTAGAGGGTGGGTTAGGGGTAGGCTACAGAAGGGTAAGGGATAGGGTTAGGCACTAGGCTAGGGTGGAGGTCATTGTCAGAAGCCACACAGGATCCACCATCCTGATGTCACTGCCAGGCCCATAAAACAGGCGCCGGACCCATCGTACCAGATAAGTCACCCCTAGACCACCAGGGTCGTATCGTCGGCATTCTCACCATGTCGACATGACAGGGTCAACTTTACAACCATGCACATAGGAAAATGGGTAAACTTCCCACTGGCACTACTAATAACAAGATGGAAATTGTCACTTTCCTCAATGTGAGGATATGTCATCCATACACCACCGGGCAGTCCACCAACGCATTTCAATCCACTCCGGGGTCGTTCTTATGGCCAAAAGGTGAGTAAGACTTGGTGTGAGTTCATGACAGTGTGTGTCCATTGTGATGAACTGCATAGAACTGTCACTATACACGTTTCGTCTCTAATCGATACTTCATTAGGGGTATAACCATAAACAGTTGAACAATACATCCTACTTCAAAATGATGCATCACAATGATATTCGACTCAACAAGTAAACTAATGGTTGTGTCCAACAACAGACTCCAACCATCTCAGCCAGTTGGATAGTCCCACTTTTTCTCTGTCTAGTGCGTAATATAGATAAAAAGTAGAAACAAAGATTGCACATGTTATAGCATTCCCCCCCCTCCATAAAAAACTGTAGGATGCCAGTCACAACCATACAGTATTAAAATAGTCCAACATTCATGACTCCACCAGGGGCTATAAAAAATAGGGGTGATCAGCCCACCAAAATTCCGCAAACCAAATCTTAGGATCCCATTTATCAACCCCACTTACTGTTGCTATTTACAACTTGTTGCATATGATAAATTGTGCTCCTGTCACGTGTTTGCAAAATGACAGTTAGGAGCTAGAGAACCATTTATCATACGCAACAAGTTTTAAATAGCTAAAACATATTGATAAATGGCTCCTTAGCCCATTTAATTCTGGTAGGAATAGAAAGAGCACATACTGTAGAAGTAGCCATCTATAGTCAAGCAGATAGTCCCAATAATAATGCTATAGAATGGCTTAAATAGTAGTATAACAAGCAACGCCGCGCCCCCCCTTTCCCCATGCAACTTACCCCTAAACCTCCCCAGTGGTGCCTAAACCTAACCCCCCCCCCCCCACCACGCGCGCTCCCCGCAAACAGATTATTAATATCATCAGCACCTTACTACCAAAATTATCCAGTATCCGATAGATAGACAGATATATAGATAGACAGACAGATAAATAGATAGATAGATAGATAGATAGATAGATAGATAGATAGATAGATAGATAGATAGATAGATAGACAGACAGACACCGGCATCACAAATAGGGTCATAGGGTCGGAGCTGGAATCCCAAATGCGGGGATCCCGACCACCCAGATCTCAAATGATCATGCCCCGCCCACCAACAGATTTAGGCTGTGGGGGGAGGGTTAGAGTTAGGCTGAGGGGGGAGGGTTAGAGTTAGGCTGTGGGGGGAGGGTTAGAGTAAGGCTGTGGCTCGGGGGGTTTGGGTTATGCACACCCCCCCCCCCCCCCCCCCCCATGGAGGGTCAGGGTAAGGCTTCGGGGGAGGAGGGTTAGGTTTAGGCAGCGGCAAGGGGGGGTTAGGTTCAGGCATCACCAGGGAGTGTTAGGATAAGACTGCAGGGAAGAAAGGGTTAGGTTTAGTTCTGCAAGTAGGTAGGGTGAGGGTTAGAGGACCATTGGGGAAAGGTAAGTAAACTTACCTTCCTCTGTCACTATTCTGACCTCTGGCATATTTTACCCAACCCATTAATAGCCTAATAAACACTTTAGCGTTCTCTGTAACCTGGAGTGCTGTGCCATCTGCATTATATACATGTATCACACTGTATATATAGGAAGGATAACAGGAGATTGCTTATCACATCAAAGTCAAAGACGTTATTTTCCGGTTTCTGGTCACTATAATCTATTGTTCTAGAAGTATCAGAAGAGTAATCTTGATTTAAGCCGCATAAATCTGTGTCCTGATAGAGACAGTAATTGTGGGAGAGAGCAAGTGCTGCCGATAATGAGTCTATATGAGGAGGATGATTTAAATGTAAGATATCGAGCGGCCACAAAGTGATGATAGTAATGTAGTAATGATATTACCATTAAACTGAAACATTGGCAACAAATGTTATTTAGGACTGTGCAGAATGTAAGGTCAATTAGATATTACTAATATAGGGGGTCATTCCGAGTTGTTCGCTCGCAAGCTGCTTTTAGCAGCTTTGCACACGCTAAGCCGCCGCCTACTGGGAGTGAATCTTAGCTTATCAAAATTGCGAACGAAAGATTAGCAGAATTGCAAATAGACACTTCTTAGCAGTTTCTGAGTAGCTCCAGACTTACTCGGCATCTGCGATCAGTTCAGTCAGTTTCGTTCCTGGTTTGACGTCACAAACACACCCAGCGTTCGCCCAGACACTCCTCCGTTTCTCCAGCCACTCCCGCATTTTTCCCAGAAACGGTAGCGTTTTTTCGCACACACCCATAAAACGGCCAATTTCCGCCCAGAAACACCCACTTCCTGTCAATCACATTACGATCACCAGAACGAAGAAAAAACCTCGTAATGCCGTGAGTAAAATTCCTAACTGCATAGCAAATTTACTTGGCGCAGTCGCACTGCGGACATTGCGCATGCGCATTAGCGTCTAATCGCTCCGTTGCGAGAAAAAAATAACGAGCGAACAACTCGGAATGACCCCCATAGTACGAGATTAAATCATATAATATTTGCTAAAAGCAGAGAAGAGGTGTAAATCTTGTTTTATGCTGAAAATATCTGATTTTTATGTATACTTCATAAATGTCCCATTTACTCAGTGTACATACTGTATACTTACTGTACGTGCAGCATATACACGGTGGAGTCACATATTATGAGCACCAGCTAATAGGCAGAGTAACCGCCATGTGCAGCACGGACACCGCTAGACGGCTGAACTGTCGTGTTAGACACACGTCTGGTAGTCCCCAGGTTCATTTTGACGGTAGCTGTTCCATTGTCCCTTGCGCACCTTCGTAGCCGACATTCACCTCTCACATCAATGGCACGTGGTATTCCGCAGTTTCCATGTTGCTTATTCGCAATGGTGCCATTTGGCCAGTCACGATACACCTTCACCGCAGCAGCACGCGGACCGGTCACACACTGCGTTCACACTTTGCCCGAAAGCTGATAATCAGCCCTTTTGCAACTCGGCCAAATCACCCCTTTTACCCATGACAGCAACGAGTGATATGTGTGCAGACGGCCTATCGCCCACCTTAAATACCCACCAAGCCAGCGCACGACACGTGGCGTACTTCATGGGCTACGCGCTGCCGACATCACATGTAGGAGGTGGTCATAATAATGTGACTCGGTCGTGTATAGATACTGAATCAAAAACAATGTACATATATTTCAGACAGCTAAACCAGATTGCCCCTCATTACAATAGCACGGTTGGCGTAGTGGTTACCATTACTGCCTTGCAGCACTGAGCTCATGAATTAAATTCCATGTTCATGGGCAATACGTGCAGGGTTTGTGTGTTCTCTCCATGCTTGCCCTGGGAGCTCCATTTTCTTCCCACACCCCAAAAACATACCGGTAAGTTATTTGGATGCTGCCAAAATGACCGCAAAACGTGAGTGCTTGTACTGTCCACGGAGCAACGTAGACTGTAAGCTCTTCATATTAGCATATTGCTCTTATAAGGCCTTGTGTTGGGATGGGGGTGGGTACGACTTTAGCTATAGCAGAGCCAGTCCTAGACATAGGCAAACTAGGCAAATGTCTACTGCATCTGGAATGCCTAAGGGCATGCATTCCAAGCCTAAGGCCGGCTCAGGTTGACAGCGGCCAGTTGCGAGACCAGGACAGGCCATCGGCAGTTTGCGTATAAAGGCAGTCCGGCGCCATGTTTCTACTCACAGGAAACGTAGGTGACATCATCAGGCTATCCCAAAAACTGCCATGATACGCCTGCGTTACTTGCTCTCCTCCCCCCAGTGCCGCGTCGCTGCTCCTGGACGCCCGTCGATTGTCAATCACTAAAGCCGCTGAGCATGCACAGACCCTTTGGACGCGGCCGTGTGTGCGAACGCAGCAGCTGGTTCCAAAGCCAGGTACAAGTGCACCTTATGATGGCGGGCGTACAATTCAGCCTACTACTGATAGGGGGCAGTCCAGGTGCAGGGATTCCTGCTACACTGCATGGGGGTGTTTTTGTATTTTTTTTTTAAATGCCCAGACCATCATCAGTGGCCAAGGTGCCTGGCATTAGGCCCATCGGCTGTAAGTACCTGCACAAATGGCGTTGCCGCTAGTTACGCAGTCAGCTACACGGGAAGCTGCTAACCAGCTGCCACAGTGATTCTTGACCATGCTTATTCCTGTCCAGCAATATATAGAGGATGATATTAAATGGAAGGCGCCGTACTCAATACCACTTTATAACTGTACACGGTGAAGCGAGTAACAATATAACGTGTGCAAGGACGGAGTAATCACTGTCAGGGAGGGGAGAAGCTAGGATCCAGAATGACGGGACCTTTGATGGAAAGGAGAGGCTTAGTCAGCTCTAAGGCCGAGTGACATCTGACCCCATAAATCCAGTAAATTGGAAATGTCTGGCATAGGCTGAATCAATCCATATGAAATACTTGTTGTCAGTGGATTTATCATCAGCATCTTCAATATTTCAGAACAAAGGCAAAACGTGAGCTCCTGTCCGCCATGCAGTATACAGTCCAGACGTGGATTCTTAAAGTGGTATATACGCCTGGAATGGTAACTGTAAGCTGGCACGTACGTACAGTAGCATCCTGGCCAAACGCTTACATTGTGTCAGATATTGTGTGTTTGTGTAAAATGAGGTACGTGTAGCTGAGGTCATTTACATGGGCAGGGGCCCCTACAGTGCACTAGTCTGTATAGGCGTGACGCAGCCGGGCATTTTGCAGCAGGCAGCAGAGTTTCGGTAATTACGGTGTGCCCATGGCAATCTTTGTGGCTCAGGGTCATTACACCGCTGACACATAATACTATACTAGCACCCCCCTGCCTCGCTGCACATGGCTCAGATCCAATTCAGTAGGACACCACTGTACCTCCCCCCATGTGAGAGGTGTAGTTATATTTTTGGGTGTTTTAATGCATTTCATGTATATCCATTATCCCGTGGGATCTAGCCACAGGAACTCTACACTTGCTCTGCAGTCCCTCCAATAGTCCTGTATTAGATTTGTCTCTTAAAGTCATTTTTAGAAGTAAATGCAACCTGACAACTGGATGATTCTCCCGGGTGTGCCTTCTGAGTTTCTGAGATTTTCGTCCATTATTGCAGCTTTCCTGGCTTTCGTGTCATACATGGAAGATTCCACCTCTAATCCTTTTCCTGGTGGGTACCAGGACCGGACTGCCATATGGCACTTCTGGCAAATGCCACAATGGCCGATGACTTCATGGGCCGGTCCGGCTACACAGAGACATCTGTTTGGGCAAGCAGTGCAGATTACCGTCACTCTGTTCGGCCACCTGTTTACAGGAAGCCAGCGATACCTGGGCTAGTTGAGCAGCACAGATTCCTGGTGCTTTGCTCGGCCGCCAGCGGTGTGCCGTGAGGCCAGGTCCCCTTGACTCGTGACATGTCAATTTAAGCCGTGATCCAACCACCTTTTCCCTCTTGATTAAGATCCCCAGTTCGTCTCTGGTGGATACTCTAAGATAACTTCAAGACACAGTATAAATGGGGCTGTGTTGTTACTGGAAGTGCCTGGACTTCAGTATAATTATCCCTGCCTGACACCAGTCACCCCAGCGGCTCAGTTTACTGGTGGTGGGTGGAGGGGATCTCAGTGTTAATCACATATTGTGCTGAAGCACACTCAGGGAATGGCTGCTTATTCCCAATCCAGAGTCCAGAGCTCTCACATCACCTGTCCCCGGCTTATTACCATAAGACTCCTGAGAGTGGCCGGATGATCTAAGCAGGCCCAATTATACTGCAGCTGATTACCTACAAGTGTGTCTGAAAGACGTCCTCTCCTCCTCTCACTCATAAGTGATGCTTCATGTCAGAGAATATGGACTGCGTGGCTTCCAGTGTTACTTTCAGTACATGCAATGTGATCTAGGGGCATATTCGGCTGCACATTGGGGGTCATTCCGACCTGATTGCACACTAGCTATTTTTTGCAGCGCTGCGATCAGGTCAGAACTCGGAAATACTGCGCATGCGTATGCACCGCAATGCGCAGGCACTTCGTACGGGTACAAAACGGATCGTTGCTGGGCGATGGATTTAATGAAGAATCCATTCGCACAGCCGATCGCAAGAAGATTGACAGGAAGAAGGCGTTTAAGGGTGTCAATTGACCGTTTTCAGGGAGTGTTTGGAAAAACGCAGGTGTGTCCAAGCGTTTGCAGGGCGGGTGTCTGACGTCAATTCCGGTACTGGACAGGCTGAAGTGATCGCAGCGGCTGAGTAAGTTCAGACCTACTCAGAAACTGCACAAAACTTTTTTGTACTGCTCGGCTGCACAAGCGTTCGCACACTTGCAAAGTGAAAATACACTCCCCCATAGGCGGCGACTATCTGATCGCAGCACTGCAAAAAAAAGCTAGCGAGCGATCAACTCGGAATGACCCCCATTGTTTTGAATTCTAGACAATTTCAAATCACTTCCCTATCTGATAGCTGCAGCATTACACTGATCTCTGGTCTTTGGGCTGAGTAGATTCCTGCTTTGCTTTTCAAGATATACTTGCAGTCGCACATAGGGGGTTATTCCGAGTTGTTCGCTCGCAAACTGCTTTTAGCAGCTTTGCACACGCTAAGCCGCCGCCTACTGGGAGTGAATCTTAGCTTATCAAAATAGCGAACGAAAGATTCGCAATATTGCGAAAATACTTCTCTGTGCAGTTTCTGAGTAGCTCGAGACTTACTCTTCCAGTGCGATCAGTTCAGTGCTTGTCGTTCCTGGTTTGACGTCACAAACACACCCAGCGTTCGCCCAGACACTCCTCCATTTCTCCAGCCACTCCCGCGTTTTTCCCAGAAACGGTAGCGTTTTTTCACACACTCCAATAAAACGGCCTGTTTCCGCCCAGAAACACCCACTTCCTGTCAATCACACTCCGATCACCAGAAGGAAGAAAAAACCTCGTAATGCCGTGAGTAAAATACCAAACTGCATAGCAAATTTACTTGGCGCAGTCGCACTGCGGACATTGCGCATGCGCATTAGCGACTAATCGCTCCGATGCGAGAAAAAAATACTGAGCGTACAACTCGGAATGACCCCCATAGCCAGCAACTGTGTAGGCAGCATTACTAGGTACAGTACTATCTGTCTATGCAGATTATTCCTATCTACAGTTTTGATACATAGTAGCTGTACAATGCAGCTGCTGGTTCTGTCCGGTCCACACACGGGAGCATGTTTGCTAAAGGTCGATTTTGTTTGTTTTTGTTCGATGTTGGAGTGATTTTAAATCAATTTTAATCTATGTTGGGCTTCCAGGGTTAAAGCACACATTTACTAGCAGATGATTTTTTAATAATAATTTGTAAATGTGAGTTTTAACTAGAGATGAGCGGGTTCGGTTCCCTGAGAACCAAACCCCCCCGAACATCACATCCCGAGCCCGGATCCAAGTCCGGCTCAAGACTTCCCTCCAGACTCGGATACCAGAACGAGGCAAAACGTCATCATCCCGCTGTCGGATTCGCGCAGGTTTTGGATCCAATATAGCAGCCGCACGTCGCCGCCATTTTCACTCTGGACTTGGAGAGTGAGGGAGACAGACCTTTGTGTCTCTCTGTGGGTGGTGGCGTCAGGTGGGGTTAGTGTGCGCTCTGTAGGGGTGCTGCTGCAGTCACTGGGGTGTCCCTGTGCTGTGTTAGGGGTACTGTCCTTGCTGTCCTCGCTGTCCTGGCTGTCACTGGTGTTTCATGTGCTGCAGCTGTACATGGGTGTTGCTGACCTGGCTGTCACTGTGTTGTACAGGGGGCAGGGGCACTGTCCTCCTGTATGCTAGAAAATATAGGGTGCTGCTGGCCCTGTATGTTGTAAAAATTCTGAGGTGCAGTTGTTAAAAATTAAAAGCACACTGCTCCTGTATGCTGTAAAATATTGGGGTGCTGCTGGCCCTGTATGTTGTAAAAATTCTGAGGTAACATAGTAACATAGTATCTGAGGTTGAAAAAAGACAATTGTCCATCGAGTTCAACCTATTTGTGGTGTCCTATGCATGATGATTTGACTAAAATTTCTGACTGATGCTGCTGTCAGCCGTTGCATTTTATCCCTATTTATAGTAACTATAATGCATGACTATGCACCATACCCCTGGATATCCTTTTCCAATAGGAATTTATCTAACCCATTCTTAAAGGTGTTGACAGATTCCGCCATTACAACTCCCTCGGGCAGGGAATTCCAAACACATATTGTCCTTACCGTGAAAAAGCCTTTACGCCGTATTGTGCGGAATCTCCTCTCCTCTAACCTGAGCCAGTGTCCACGAGTCCTCTGTGTTGATCTAACCAAAAACAGGTCCCGCGCAAGCTGTGTATTGTCCCCTTATATATTTGTAGATGTTGATCATATCCCCTCTTAGTCTCCTCTTTTCCAATGTAAACATTCCTAGTCTTTCAAGCCTTTCCTTGTATTCCATCGTCTCCATGCCCTTAATTAGTTTGGTCGCCCTCCTCTGAACCTTTTCTAGCTCCAGGATATCCTTTTTGTAGTACGGTGCCCAGAATTGTACACAGTATTCAAGGTGTGGCCTCACTAGTGATTTATATAACGGGAGTATAATACTCTCGTCCCTAGCATCAATACCCCGTTTTATGCATGCTAATATCTTATTAGCCTTCTTTGCTGCAGTCCTACTTTGGGTACTACTGCTTAGTTTGCTATCTATGAGGACACCTAAGTCCTTTTCCAGTACAGAATCCCCTAATTTTACCCCATTTAGTAGGTAGGTGTAATTTTTGTTCTTGTTACCGCACTTGTCTGTGTTGAAGCGCATTCTCCATTTGGCTGCCCATGCTTCTAATTTAACTAAGTCGTTCTGAAGAGACTCGGCATCCTCCTCTGTATTTATAGCCTTACACAATTTGGTATCATCTGCAAAAATTGACACCATGCTCTCTATACCTTCTGTTAGGTCGTTAATGAAAATATTGAACAATAGCGGTCCTAATACTGAGCCTTGCGGCACACCACTTAGCACTTCAGTCCAAGTTGAAAAAGATCCATTAACCACAACGCGCTGCTCCCTATTATCTAACCAGTTTTTGACCCAAGTGCATATTGTGCTTCCTAGCCCTGATTCTTATAACTTGTAGATAAGTCTCATGTGTGGTACAGTATCGAACGCTTTGGCAAAGTCTAAAAAGATTACATCCACGTCTTTACCCTGATCTAAGTTTGCGCTTACTGTTTCATAAAAGCCAAGTAAGTTGGTTTGACAGGATCTGTCCTTCATAAACCCATGTTGATTCCTTTTAATGACCTTATTAACTTCAAGGAACTTCTGAATACTATCTCTTAGAATACCTTCCAATACTTTCCCCACTATAGATGTAAGACTAACTGGTCTATAATTACTTGGTTCAGCTTTACTTCCCTTTTTGAATATTGGCACTACTTCCGCTATACGCCAGACTTTGGGAACCATACCTGTTATAACTGAATCCTTAAAGATCAAAGATAGCGGTTTTGCCAGTTCAGAGTGAAGCTCCATTAGAACCCTTGGGTGAATACCATCGGGCCCTGGTGATTTATTAATCTTTAAATGTTTTAATCGGTCACAGACTACTTCCTTGCTTAAATAAGTACCTATCAGTGGGATATTCTCATTATTGTAGTTGTTAAAAATTAAAAGCACACTGCTGTATACTGTAAAATATAGGGGTGTTGCTATTCAAATAACATTACACTGGCCCTGTATGTTGTAAAAATTCATGGGTGCAGTTGTTCAAAATTAAAAGCACACTGCTGTATTCTGTAAAATATAGGGGTGCTGCTGGGCCTGTATTTTGTAAAAAAAAATCAGAGGTGCAGTTGTTAAAAATTAAAAGCACACTGCTGTATGCTGTAAAATATAGGGGTGCTGCTGGCCCTGAATGTTGTAAAAATTCAGGGGTGCAGTTGTTAAAAATTAAAAGCACACTGCTGTATGCTGTAAAATACAGGAATGTTGCTGTTCAAATAACATTACACTGGCCCTGGATGTTGTAAAAATTCAGAGGTGCAGTTGTTAAAAATTAAAAGCACACTGCTGTATGCTGTAAAATATAGGGGTGATGCTGTTCAAAATACATTACACTGGCCCTGTACCTGTATGTTGTAAAAATTCATGGGTGCAGTTGTTAAATATTAAAAGCACACTGCTGTATGCTGTAAAATTTAGGTGTGTTGCTGTTCAAATAACAGTACACTGGCCCTGTATGCTATAAAAATTCAGGGGTGCAGTTGTTAAAAATTAAAAGCACCCTGCTGTATGCTGTAAAATATAGGTGTGTTGCTGTTCAAATAACATTACACTTGCCCTGTATGCTATAAAAATTCAGGGGTGCAGTGAAAATCAATGTAAACTGTCCCTGTCTTGTATGCTGTAATAATTCTAGGGTGCAGTGAAAATCAATGCACACTGGCCCTATCTTGTATGCTGTAATAATTCTAGGGTGCAGTGAAAATGAATGTACACTGGCCCTGTCTTGTATGCTGTAATAATTCTAGGGTGCAGTGAAAATCAATGTACAGTGGCCCTGCCTTGTATGCTGTAATAATTCTAGAGTGCAGTGAAAATCAATGTACACTGGCCCTGTTTTGTATGCTGTAATAATTCTAGGGTGCAGTGAAAATCAATGTACACTGGCCATGTCTTGTATGCTGTAATAATTTTAGGGTGTAGTGAAAATCAATGTACACTGGCCCTGTCTTGTATGCTGTAATAATTCTTGCGTGCAGTGAAAATCAATGTACACTGGCCCTGTCTTGTATGCTGTCAAATTACAGGGGTGTTGTGAAAATACAGAGGTGCTGGCACTGTCTGTGGTTGCGATGTCTAGGCCTGACCTTCACAACACCTTATTGGAAGAGGAGGCTCCTACCACCATTTGCACAGCCCCTGCAAGTGCTGGGAGGAGCACCGCCAGTCCAGTTGCTGATGTTGGGATTGAGGATGTCACTGTAGAATTACACCAGGATGAGGAGGATATGGGTGTAGCTGGCGCTGCAGAGGAAGCTGACGATGAGGATTCTGATGGTGATGCGGTTTGTTTGAATAAGGCACCAGTGGAAACAGTTGTTGGCCATGGGATGAAAAAGCCCATTGTCATGCCTGGGCAAAATACCAAAAAAGCTACCTCTTCGGTGTGGAATTATTCTCCACAAATCCGGACAACAGGTGTCAAGCCATCTGTTGCCTTTGTCAATCCATAATAAGTAGGGGTAAGGACGTTAACCACCTTGGAACACCCTCCCTTACACGTCATAAGTCAAGTTCAGAAACTTTGGGTAATAGTGTAAGCAGTCCACTGACACGTAAATAATGTGGTTTTGTTTGTTTGAATATTATTTCTCTGTGAGGATGAGGATGTAAACACTGAAGGGGGGGTACAAAAAGGTAGAAGGGATGCAACTCTTGGCGCTATACTGTAATATTTAACACTCTAAGTGTACATGTAACAACAATTACACAATACGTTCCTTTCAGTAGATCCTCGGGATTTTTCCTCTCTTCTTCTTATATTCATCCAGTGTTATTTTCCAATGGTGTGAATAATATGTAAAAAATAAAAATTATACATGTGTAGAACAGTCTATGTCTCTATATAACACACTGTGCAAAAAGTTCTTTAAATAGATGATCAGAAGCGTGGTCTAGGCGTACCCCAACTCACACTATTCAACGTGAAACTGTACGTATAAAGGTATCTTTCTTTCCTTCTTTCCACCACCAGATCACCAATTTTACTGTGTTTTTTAGATTGGCGTACCCCACTCACTGGGTTTGTAAGGTGGAGAAAACACATAAAGGTATCTTTATCTTCAGATGCGTACCCTACTTACAGGGTTTAAAGGTGACCACAAGCGTATCAAGGTTTCTTTTCCCCTTGGCTTTCAACTGGCAGCAACTTTATATTTCTCCACAGTCTCTCTCGGTGTCAAGTATGTGGAAACATTTTTTAAAAGACAAATGTGTAGACTGGACCAGTGAATTAGTGCAAAAAAATTGTGTAGAAAAACCTCTCTCCTAATTTAAGAGAGGAATGTGCCATAAAAGTATACCTATATATAAAAGTATATATATATATATATATATATATATATATATATATATATGTGTATATCTAGAGATATAGTGATCCTCAAGAATAAAAAATGTACCCTGTTTCTTTATGGTGTATATAACTTTATAAGATAAACCCCATTTATGTGGATTGATATAAATTTAAAGTGAACGTACCCCACTTACACAAAGTGGGGGAAATAATATACACATAGCAGTTTCTTTATATAGAGGACGAGAAGAGGTTCCAGCAAACGTACCCCACTCACAGTCTAGCTGGTTCTTGCCATGCACATCAGGGTTTCTTTATATCCTCTCTCATACAGTTCTTCTGGAAAACTTCCAGCCAAACACATGCAATTCCATAAATTTAAAAATCCATGTGAAGATAAAAAAGTTCTTGTATTTTATTCCACACCACTCGCCACATGAGAGTGGATCAAACAACAATGTCCAAAACAATACAGTACATACAAAAATATGAAAAGGCAGAAAAAGGTTGGAATTTTCTTCTACGTAAAAAACATAAAAAATTAAAAACACGGGGGTTTATTTACTAATATTCATGTTTTTGCCGTTTTTAAGGGTGTTTGAACTCGAATGGTATCGGGTGCATTTTACTACAACTTTTTGAATCCTGATACGGTTATTCACTAAGCTGCCGAGTTTTGCACAATGTTTTTTTCCGATGTCGATGTGATTCGTAATATCAGGCAGTGTTTTACGGGAGTGATGAGTAAAACACTGCCTGACAAAACACAAGGAATCCTGGCCGGATCTGTGAGATCCGTGCAGGGCTTCATTGTGTACCTTAAAAAGTTGTTTAAAGTCTTAAAAAATCTGAAAAAAATTGCGTGGGGTCCCCCCTCCTAAGCACAACCAGCCTCGGGCTCTTTGAGCCGGTCCTGGTAGAAAAAATATGGGGGGGAAAATGACAGGGGTTCCCCCATATTTAATCAACCAGCACCGGGCTCTGCGCCTGATCCTGGTTCCAAAAATACGGGGGACAAAAAGCGTAGGGGTCCCCCGTATTTTTGAAACCAGCACCTGGCTCCACTAGCCAGGTACATAATGCCACAGCCGGGGGACTTTTTTATACTGGTCCCTGCGGCCCTGGCATTACATACCCAACTAGTCACCCCTGGCCGGGGTACCCTGGAGGAGTGGGAACACCTTAAATCAAGGGGTCCCCCCCTCCAGCCACCCAAGGGCCAGGGGTGGAGCCCGAGGCTGTCCCCCCCCATCCAAGGGCGGCGGATGGGGGGCTGATAGCCTTGTGAAAAAATGTGAATATTGTTTTTAGTAGCAGTACTACAAGTCCCAGCAAGCCTCCCCCGCAAGCTGGTACTTGTAGAACCACAAGTACCAGCATGCGGTGGAAAACCAGGCCCGCTGGTACCTGTAGTACTACTACTAAAAAAATACCCCCAAAAAAACAGGACACACACACCGTGAAAGTATAAGTTTATTACATACATGCACACCTCAATACATACATACTTACCTACTGTATGTTCACACGAGGCTCGGTCCTCTTCTCCATGTAGAATCCTTGGGGTACCTGTGTTAAAGATTATACTCACATAATCCAGGGTAGAATCCGACCTTTGAATAATCCACGTACTTGGCAAAAAAAAAAAAAAAAACGGAAACCCGACCACGCACTGAAAGGGGTCCCATGTTTACACATGGGACCCCTTTCCCCGACTGCCAGGACCCCCCCTGAATCCTGTCAAAGAGGGTCCCTTCAGCCAATCAGGGAGCGCCACGTCGTGGCACTCTCCTGATTGGCTGTGTGATCCTGTAGTGTCTGTCAGGCAGCACACGGCACAGATACAATGTAGCGCCTATGCGCTCCATTGTAGCCAATGGTGGTAACTTTGCGGTCAGAGGTTGACCGAAAGTAACCTCACCGCTGACCGCAAAGTTACCACCATTGGCTACAATGGAGCGCATAGGCGCTACATTGTATCTGTGCCGAGTGCTACCTGACAGACACTACAGGAGCACACAGCCAATCAGGAGAGTGCCACGACGTGGCGCTCCCTGATTGGCTGAAGGGACCCTCTTTGACAGGAGTCAGGGTAGGTCCTGGCAGTCGGGGAAAGGGGTCCCATGTGTAAACATGGGACCCCTTTCAGTACGTGGTCGGGTTTCCGTTTTTTTGTGTGTGCCAAGTACGTGGATTATTCAAAGGTCGGATTCTACTCTGGATTATGCGAGTATAATTTTTAACACAGGTACCCCAAGGATTCTACATGGAGAAGAGGACCGAGCCTCGTGTGAACATAGGTAAGTATGTATGTATGGAGGTGTGCATGTATGTAATAAACTTATACTTTCACGGTGTGTGTGTGTCCTGTTTTTTTGGGGGTATTTTTTTAGTAGTAGTACTACAGGTACCAGCGGGCCTGGTTTTCCACCGCATGCTGGTACTTGTGGTTCTACAAGTACCAGCTTGCGGGGGAGGCTTGCTGGGACTTGTAGTACTGCTACTAAAAACAATATTCACATTTTTTCACAAGGCTATCAGCCCCCCATCTGCCGCCCTTGGATGGGGGTGACAGCCTCGGGCTTCACCCCTGGCCCTTGGGTGGCTGGAGGGGGGGGGGACCCCTTGATTTAAGAGGTTCCCACTCCTCCAGGGTACTCCGGCCAGGGGTGACTAGTTGGGTATGTAATGCCAGGGCCGAAGGGACCAGTATAAAAGTGTCCCCCGGCTGTGGCATTATGTACCTGGCTAGTGGAGCCCGGTGCTGGTTTCAAAAATACGGGGGACCCCTACGCTTTTTGTCCCCCGTATTTTTGGAACCAGGACCAGGCGCAGAGCCCAGTGCTGGTTGATTAAATATGGGGGAACCCCTGTCATTTTTCCCCCCATATTTTTTCAACCAGGACCGGCTCAAAGAGCCCGAGGCTGGTTATGCTTAGGAGGGGGGACCTCACGCAATTTTTTTCTCAGTTTTTACACTAAACAGACCCTTTCCCATAGATAACCATGCACAGATCTCACTAATCCGAGCATGGTTATCCAAACTCGACTGGAAAAAGCAGGTCTATTTTTTTGCTGCTTTTTTTAACGATTCGAAAAAAAACAGACCCGCACTTGAGCACTCAGAAACTAACACCCAAATACGAATGAATAGTGAATGCCCGTATTGTATGAAATATCAGCCGCGTTTGACCGATGGTCTATTCATTCGTATTTCAGAACTTTGCAAATCAAACCATTACGAATAGTCCAAACACTGCCGAGATTGGTGCTTAGTGAATTCCCGGTATAGGACTTAGAAAAAAAAACACAAAACGGATAAACTCGAATTCTTAGTAAATACTGGCCATAGTTTTTACCTTACACAGAGTCTTTTAGAAGGTAAAACTGGAAAAAAAAGGCTGTCCACACTCCTCCTGTCGACGCGTTTCGGTCTACATTTGGACCTTTATCAAGACATAGGGCTAGTGTGGAGAGCCACATATTTATATGAAGAACAGCCAATCAGTTTAATTCCAGGATATGACATCATAATGATTACAACATGGTTTAAAATGCTCATTATCTATGAAATCCCATCTTCTATTACATAAAGACATTTCATTTCAATAGAAACTTCTCTTTCCCATACACTTTTTCTAATAAACTAAATTTTACTAATACTGTTTGAATTACCCCCAGTATATACACAGGGAATGGTGTCATTCCGGAAGTCATTGCCATGGAAACCTTACATAAACGATCTACTTCTAATGGTTATTCACAATATGAAGCTGGCCCCGAGATCCCCATCGGGCACAGCACAGCACCTCCCGCTAGAGTCGCGCATCAAACAGTATACCGACCGCGCACCCGGGGCAGACAAGCTCCGGGACCCGCGCGCACCCGGGATGACACACCCCCTCCAAGCCGCGGTGCATTGCAGCGCTAACGTTGCCATGGTGTCTCCTATGACACGGAAGTCATCATCTGATGCAACTTCCATGGGCGTGGAGCGCAAATGAGTGTCAGCATTAACAAGATGTATCTTGTTATATGGAAGCTGTCATCCGGCATCACTTCCGGAAAACGCGAACCCATCCGGTTGCCTAAGAGACCGTTTAATATGGTTTCCTAGACTGACGTGCATATATGAAAGTCATATTTAGTTAACATGGCAACGAATGCTTCCCGGAATTGATATCAGATAATTATACATCAATTATCATGAAGTAAGACAAATACATATAACAGCAGTTCAGTGACATGTCTGTCGCTTGTTCTTCCAGCTGACAGGATTTTTCCTTGTTTTGTGAGATCTGCAAAAGACTGTCATAAAGTAGTTTCAGTGCTTAATTCTTAATATGAAATATATGACATATTAAACAGACATAGTGTGTATTATTATTGATTCAATACATCAAACCAATATAGACCAAGCAACATGACATATTTCCATACACAGTTACATGGACGATATCGTGCTATATATAATGGCAGCTCATATTTGACAGGACCCACTTTACAAGAACCACTTCAGTTCGAAGTCACTATTTAACCCGTCTGGTATCAGGGTTTTACAGTTATAAATAAGATTCATCTCACTTTTGGCCAGCATTATTGCCTGATCATGGCACCTGATGTTACCCTTGATTGCCTTAATGCCCCAGAAGCCAGATATATCAGAAACAGAACAATTATGATCTCTCTTAAAAGGAGTTGATAAAGCATGTGTCTCAACTCCCTTTTTGACATTCCTCAGATGTTCCCCCATGCGTACTTTTAATGGACGTGATGTCCTCCCTATATAGTATTTATTACAACTACAGGCAATGGCATAAACCTAAAAAAAGGTTTGCATAACTCGGAGCGAACCTGGTGCCCATCGCCGTCCCTCTCTTCTGCAAAAAGAAGCCATCCTTGAAAAGAAAAAAGTTGTTTTGTAAAATGAACTGTATCCCTTCCAGAATAAAACTTTGAAGGTCATTAGCTATATCCGACCGTTGGAGGAAGAATTTCGTGGCTTCTATGCCATCATGGTGTTCTATTTTTGTGTAGAGGGAACAGGGCAGCTAATATGGGCGCCGTTGTGATAGGAGTTTCCATTTTCTATTTTCTCACTGAAGGGGGGGGGGATCTGAGGATGAGGACGACATTTCAACCACACTCATGTGGCAGACCCTGTCGCTGAAATGATTGGTTTGTTAAAGTGTGCATGTCCTGTTTAGACAACATAAGGGTGGGAGGGAAGGCCCAAGGACAATTCCATCTTGCACCTCTTTTTCTTCTTTGCATTATGTGCTCTTTGAGGCCTAGTTTTTAAAAGTGCCATCCTGTTTGACACTGCAGTGCCACTCCTAGATGGGCCAGGTGTTTGTGCCGCCCACTTGTGTTGCTTAGCTTTGTCATCCAGCCACCTCATTGCACCTCTTTATATTCTTTGCATTATGTGGTCTTTGGGGCCTAGTTTTGAAAACTGCCATCCTGTCTGACACTGCAGTGCCACTCCTAGATGGGCCAAGTGTTTGTTCCACCCCCTTGTGTCGCTTAGCTTAGCCATCCAGCTACCTCATTGCACCTCTTTTTCTTATTTGCATTATATGCTCTTTGGGGCCTAGTTTTTAAAAGCGCCATCCTGTCTGACACTGCAGTGCCACTCCTAGATGTGCCAGGTGTTTGTGCTGCCCACTTGTGTCACTTAGCTTGGTCATCCAGCTACCTCATTGCACCTCTTTTTCTTCTTTTCATTATGTGCTTTTTGGGGCCTAGTTTTTAAAAGTGCCATCCTGTCTGACACTGCAGTACAACTCCTAGATGTGCCAGGTGTTTGTGCCACCCACTTGTGTTGCTTAGCTTAGTCATCCAGCTACCTCATTGCACCTCTTTTTATTCTGTGCATTATGTGCTCTTTGGGGCCTAGTTTTTAAAACTGCCATCCAGTCTGACAGTGCAGTGCCACTCCTAGATGGGCCAGGTGTTTGTTCCACCCCCTTGTGTTGCTTAACTTAGTCATCCAGCTACCTCATTGCACCTCTTTATTTTATTTGCATTATGTGCTCTTTGGGGCCTAGTTTTTAAAACTGCCATCCTGTCTGACACTGCAGTGCCACTCCTAGATGGGCCAGGTGTTTGTGCCGCCCACTTGGGTTGCTTAGCTTAGTGATCCAGCTACCTCATTGCTCCTCTTTTTCTTCTTTGCATTATATGCTCTTTGGGGCCTAGTTTTTAAAAGCACCATCCTGTCTGTCACTGCAGTGCCACTCCTAGATGTGCCAGGTGTTTGTGCTGCCCACTTGTGTCACTTAGCTTAGTCATCCAGCTACCTCATTGCACCTCTTTTTCTTCTTTGCATTATGTGCTCTTTGGGGCCTAGTTTTTAAAAGTGCCATCCTGTCTGACACTGCAGTGGCGCTAATAGATGAGCCAGGTGTTTGTGCCACCCACTTGTGTTGCTTAGCTTAGTCATCCAGGTACCTTATTGCAACCTCCTTTTTTTGCATTATGTGCTCGTTGGGGCCTAGTTTTTAAAACTGCCATCCTGTCTGACAATGCAGTGCCACTCCTAGATGGGACAGGTCTTTGTGCCGCCCACTTGGGTCACTTAGCTTAGTCATCCAGCAACCTCGGTGCACCTCTTTTACTTCTTTGCGTTATGTGCTCTTTGGGGCCTAGTTTTTAAAAGTGCCATCCTGTCTGACACTGCAGTGGCGCTAATAGATGAGCCAGGTGTTTGTTCCACCCACTTGTGTTGCTTAGCTTAGTCATCCAGGTACCTTATTGCAACCTCCTTTTTTTGCATTATGTGCTCGTTGGGGCCTAGTTTTTAAAACTGCCATCCTGTCTGACAATGCAGTGCCACTCCTAGATGGGACAGGTGTTTGTGCCGCCCACTTGGGTCACTTAGCTTAGTCATCCAGCAACCTCATTGCACCTCTTTTACTTCTTTGCATTATGTGCTTTTTGGGGCTTAGTTTTTAAAACTGCCATCCTGTCTGACACTGCAGTGCCACTCCTAGATGGGCCAGGTGTTTGTGCCGCACACTTGTGTCACTTAGCTTAGTCATCCAGTGACCTTGGTGCAACCTTTTGGCCTAAAACAATATTGTGAGGTGAAAGGTGTTCAGAATACACTGGAAATAAGTGAAAATTAATGTTATTGAGGTTAATAATACCGTAGGATCAAAATTATCCCCAAATTCTGTGATTTTATCTGTTTTTATGTTTTTTTCAAAAATCATCCAGATCCAAAACCAAAACCGAAACCCAAAAGGGTGGTTTTGGCAAAACCAATCCAGATCCAAAACACGAGCGGGGATCCAGATCCAAAACCAAAACACAAAACCCAAAAAGTGCCCGCCGCACATCTCTAGTTTTAACCCTGGAAGCCCAACATCGATTTAAAATCAAGCTAACATCGAACAAAACCAAACAAAATCGACCTTTAGCAAGTGGTGGCTGTTTTTGCGCTTGGAATTAAATCATATGTTCTCTCACTATTAAATATTTCAGTCCCGCAACATTTCCTCTCCACCATCTACATAGCTCTGCTTTCTGCATATTAATAAATAGGGAGACGGGCCAGTCGTACAAGCACTTTGCACTTTTTTTTCTTTTCAGAAGTTGGATGTGTTACTGTATTTATTTTATCTCCAGACACTGCAGTAATATCTCCTATATATTAGCCTAGATCTGTGACTTTGTGACTCATTTCCTAACGCTGGGCATGGCTAGGAGCTCTCATTGGGTTAGCGGCAGGTCTATCACACCCAGCCCACAGCTGACTGGGTGAGAAATGCCCTCCCACACAGGTTACATCCAATGGGAGGCTCTGCTCTTTGGCTGCTGTGCATTCCCTGGACTCCACTCGGCTGCAGAGGGAATCACCATTGTGCGGAAGCTGCAGTACCTGGTCCGGGCATAGGAGCCTTCACCGCCTGCTGCAGGGAGCACCAACAAAGGTAAGCAGCTTAGCTGCTTCCAGGAGGAGAAGCAGGAGAAGCATTACCCGCCCCTCCCCCACTCGCAGCACCTATGAGTCCCATCCGCGGCACCCCAGCACCCGTCCCTCCCCCACCTGTGGCACCACCACACCCACCTCTCTCCCACCAGCGGCAGCCCTGCACCCGCCCCTCCCTCATCCGCGGCACCCCCGCACCCTCCCCTCCCCCACCTGTGGTGGCTCAGGACTCCCTCACCGGCAGCACCGCCGCACCCACCCCTCCCCCACCCATGGCACCAACACACCTGCCCCTTCCCCACCTGCGGTGGCTCCAGACCCCCTACCCCACCTGCGGCCCGACCCCCTGCCTCCAGTAGCTGTTGTGCCCCCTGCAGCTGTGCCCCCAGTAGTTTTGCCCCAGTACTGTGCCCTCAGTAGTTGTTCCCCCATTCGTTTTGCCCCCAATAGCTGTGCCCCCATTAGTTTCTCTGACGTCCTAGTGGATGCTGGGAACTCCGTAAGGACCATGGGGAATAGCGGCTCCGCAGGAGACTGGGCACAAAAGTAAAAGCTTTATGACTAGCTGGTGTGCACTGGCTCCTCCCCCTATGACCCTCCTCCAAGCCTCAGTTAGATTTTTGTGCCCGGCCGAGAAGGGTGCATGCTAGGTAGCTCTCCTGAGCTGCTTAGAGTAAAAGTTTAAATAGGTTTTTTATTTTCAGTGAGACCTGCTGGCAACAGGCTCACTGCATCGTGGGACTAAGGGGAGACGAAGCGAACTCACCTGCATGCAGAGTGGATTGGGCTTCTTGGCTACTGGACATTAGCTCCAGAGGGACGATCACAGGCTCAGCTTGGATGGGTCCCGGAGCCGCGCCGCCGGCCCCCTTACAGAGCCAGAAGAGCGAAGAGGTCCGGAAAAATCGGCGGCAGAAGACGTTCCTGTCTTCAATAAGGTAGCGCACAGCACTGCAGCTGTGCGCCATTACTCTCAGCACACTTCACACTCCGGTCACTGAGGGTGCAGGGCGCTGGGGGGGAGCGCCCTGAGACGCAATAAAACACGTTTTAAACCTTATATGGCTAAAGAAATGCATCACATATAGCTCCTGGGCTATATGGATGCATTTAACCCCTGCCAGTTTTCCTAAAAAAAGCGGGAGAAAAGGCCGCCGAAAAGGGGGCGGAGCCTATCTCCTCAGCACACAAGCGCCATTTTCCCTCACAGCTCCGCTGGAAGGACGGCTCCCTGACTCTCCCCTGCAGTCCTGCTACAGAATCAGGGTAAAATAAGAGAGGGGGGGCACTAATTGGCAGATAATACAAATACAGCAGCTATAGAAGGGAGAAACACTTATATAAGGTTATCCCTGTATATATATAGCGCTCTGGTGTGTGCTGGCAAACTCTCCCTCTGTCTCCCCAAAGGGCTCGTGGGGTCCTGTCCTCTATCAGAGCATTCCCTGTGTGTGTGCTGTGTGTCGGTACGATTGTGTCGACATGTATGAGGAGGAAAATGATGTGGAGGCGGAGCAATTGCCTGTAATAGTGATGTCACCCCCTAGGGAGTCGACACCTGACTGGATGGTCGTATGGAAGGAATTACGTGACAGTGTCAGCACTTTGCAAAAAACTGTTGACGACATGAGACAGCCGGCAAATCAGTTAGTGCCTGTCCAGGCGTCTCAAACACCGTCAGGGGCTCTAAAGCGCCCGTTACCTCAGATGGTCGACACAGACCCAGAAACGGATACTGACTCCAGCGTCGACGGTGACGAGACAAACGTAATGTCCAGTAGGGCCACACGTTACATGATCACGGCAATGAAGGAGGCTTTGAACATTTCTGATACTACAAGTACCACAAAAAGGGGTATTATGTGGGGTGTGAAAAAACTACCCATAGTTTTTCCTGAATCAGATGAATTAAATGAGGTGTGTGACAAAGCGTGGGTTTCCCCCGATAAAAAACTGCTGATTTCTAATAAATTATTGGCATTATACCCTTTCCCGCCAGAGGTTAGGGCGCGTTGGGAAACACCCCCTAGGGTAGATAAGGCGCTCACACGCTTATCAAAACAAGTGGCGTTGCCGTCTCCTGATACGGCCGCCCTCAAGGAACCAGCTGATAGAAAGCTGGAAAATATCCTAAAGGGTATATACACACATACTGGTGTTATACTACGACCAGCAATCGCCTCAGCTTGGATGTGCAGCGCTGGAGTGGCTTGGTCGGATTCCCTGACTGAAAATATTGATACCCTGGATAGGGACAGTATATTATTGACTATAGAGCATTTAAAGGATGCATTACTATATATGCGAGATGCACAAAGGGATATTTGCACCCTGGCATCAAGAGTAAGTGCGCTGTCCATTTCTGCCAGAAGAAGTTTATGGACACGACAGTGGTCAGGTGATGCGGATTCCAAACGGCATATGGAAGTTTTGCCGTATAAAGGGGAGGAGTTATTTGGGGTCGGTCTATCGGACCTGGTGGCCACGGCGACGGCTGGGAAATCCACCTTTTTACCCCAGGTCACCTCTCAGCAGAAAAAGACACCGTCTTTTCAAACTCAGTCCTTTCGTCCCCATAAGGGCAAGCGGGCAAAAGGCCACTCATTTCTGCCCCGGGGCAGAGGAAGGGGAAAAAGACTGCAGCAGGCAGCCTCTTCCCAGGATCAGAAGCCCTCCCCCGCTTCTGCCAAGTCTTCAGCATGACGCTGGGGCTTTACAAGCGGACTCAGGCACGGTGGGGGCCCGTCTCAAAAATTTCAACGCGCAGTGGGCTCACTCGCAAGTGGACCCCTGGATCCTGCAGGTAGTATCACAGGGGTACAAATTGGAATTCGAGACGTCTCCCCCTCGCCGGTTCCTGAAGTCTGCTCTACCAACGTCTCCCTCCGACAGGGAGGCAGTATTGGAAGCTATTCACAAGCTGTATTCCCAGCAGGTGATAATCAAGGTACCCCTCCTACAACAGGGAAAGGGGTATTACTCCACGCTGTTTGTGGTACCGAAGCCGGACGGCTCGGTGAGACCGATTTTAAATCTGAAATCATTGAACACTTACATAAAAAGGTTCAAATTCAAGATGGAGTCACTCAGAGCAGTGATAGCGAACCTGGAAGAAGGGGACTATATGGTGTCTCTGGACATCAAAGATGCTTATCTCCATGTCCCAATCTACCCTTCTCACCAAGGGTACCTCAGGTTTGTGGTACAAAACTGTCATTATCAGTTTCAGACGCTGCCGTTTGGATTGTCCACGGCACCACGGGTCTTTACCAAGGTAATGGCCGAAATGATGATTCTTCTTCGAAGAAAAGGCGTCTTAATTATCCCTTACTTGGACGATCTCCTGATAAGGGCAAGGTCCAGGGAACAGTTAGAGGTCGGAGTAGCACTATCTCAGGTAGTGCTACGTCAGCACGGGTGGATTCTAAATATTCCAAAATCGCAGCTGATTCCAACAACACGTCTACTGTTCCTAGGGATGATTCTGGACACAGTCCAGAAAAAGGTGTTTCTCCCGGAGGAGAAGGCCAGGGAGTTATCCGAGCTAGTCAGGAACCTCCTGAAACCAGGACAAGTGTCAGTGCATCAATGCACAAGGGTCCTGGGAAAGATGGTGGCTTCTTACGAAGCGATTCCATTCGGAAGATTCCATGCAAGAACTTTTCAGTGGGATCTGCTGGACAAATGGTCCGGATCGCATCTTCAGATGCATCAGCGGATAACCCTATCTCCAAGGACAAGGGTGTCTCTCCTGTGGTGGTTGCAGAGTGCTCATCTTCTAGAGGGCCGCAGATTCGGCATTCAGGACTGGATTCTGGTGACCACGGATGCCAGCCTGAGAGGCTGGGGAGCAGTCACACAGGGAAGAAATTTCCAGGGCTTGTGGTCAAGCATGGAAACGTCTCTTCACATAAATATCCTGGAACTAAGGGCAATTTACAATGCCCTAAGTCAAGCAAGGCCTCTGCTTCAGGGTCAGTCGGTATTGATCCAATCGGACAACATCACGGCAGTCGCCCACGTAAACAGACAGGGCGGCACAAGAAGCAGGAGGGCAATGGCAGAAGCTGCAAGAATTCTTCGCTGGGCGGAAAATTATGTGACAGCACTGTCAGCGGTGTTCATTCCGGGAGTGGACAACTGGGAAGCAGACTTCCTCAGCAGACACGACCTCCACCCGGGGGAGTGGGGACTTCACCCAGAAGTCTTCCACGTGATTGTAAACCGTTGGGAAAAACCAAAGGTGGACATGATGGCGTCTCGTCTCAACAAGAAACTAGACAGATATTGCGCCAGGTCAAGGGACCCTCAGGCGATAGCGGTGGACGCTCTGGTAACACCGTGGGTGTACCAGTCAGTGTATGTGTTCCCTCCTCTGCCTCTCATACCCAAAGTATTGAGAATCATAAGAAGGAGAGGAGTAAGAACTATACTCGTGGCTCCGGATTGGCCAAGGAGGACTTGGTACCCGGAACTTCAAGAGATGCTCACGGAGGACCCGTGGCCTCTACCTCTAAGAAAGGACCTGCTCCAGCAGGGACCTTGTCTGTTCCAAGACTTACCGCGGCTGCGTTTGACGGCATGGAGGTTGAACGCCGGATCCTGAAGGAAAAAGGCATTCCAGATGAAGTCATCCCTACCCTGATCAAGGCCAGGAAGGATGTAGCCGCGAAACATTATCACCGCATTTGGCGAAAATATGTTGCGTGGTGTGAGGCCAAGAAGGCCCCTACAGAGGAATTTCAACTGGGTCGTTTCCTGCATTTCCTGCAAACAGGACTATCTATGGGCCTAAAATTAGGGTCCATTAAGGTTCAAATTTCGGCCCTGTCAATATTCTTCCAAAAAGAACTGGCTTCAGTGCCTGAAGTTCAGACGTTTGTCAAAGGGGTACTGCATATACAGCCTCCTTTTGTGCCTCCAGTGGCACCTTGGTATCTCAATGTAGTGTTGAGTCTCCTAAAGTCACATTGGTTTGAACCACTCACCACTGTGGAATTAAAATATCTCACATGGAAAGTGGTCATGCTGTTAGCCCTGGCTTCAGCCAGGCATGTCTCAGAATTGGCGGCTTTATCATATAAAAGCCCTTACCTAATTTTTCATTCAGACAGGGCAGAACTGAGGACTCGCCCTCAATTTCTCCCTAAGGTGGTTTCAGCGTTTCACATGAACCAGCCTATTGTGGTGCCTGCGGCTACTAGGGACTTGGAGGACTCCAAGTTGCTGGACGTAGTCAGGGCCCTGAAAATATATGTTTCCAGGACGGCTGGAGTCAGAAAATCTGACTCGCTGTTTATCCTGTATGCACCCAACAAGCTGGGTGCTCCTGCTTCTAAGCAGACGATTGCTCGTTGGATTTGTAGTACGATTCAACTTGCACATTCTGTGGCAGGCCTGCCACAGCCAAAATCTGTAAAAGCCCATTCCACAAGGAAGGTGGGCTCATCTTGGGCGGCTGCCCGAGGGGTCTCGGCTTTACAACTTTGCCGAGCAGCTACTTGGTCAGGGGCAAACACGTTTGCTAAATTTTACAAATTCGATACCCTGGCTGAGGAGGACCTTGAGTTCTCTCATTCGGTGCTGCAGAGTCATCCGCACTCTCCCGCCCGTTTGGGAGCTTTGGTATAATCCCCATGGTCCTTACGGAGTTCCCAGCATCCACTAGGACGTCAGAGAAAATAAGAATTTACTTACCGATAATTCTATTTCTCATAGTCCGTAGTGGATGCTGGGCGCCCATCCCAAGTGCGGATTGTCTGCAATACTTGTATATAGTTATTGTTACAAAAATCGGGTTGTTTATTGTTGTGAGCCATCTTTTCAGAGGCTCCTACGTTTATCATACTGTTAACTGGGTTCAGATCGCAAGTTGTACGGTGTGATTGGTGTGGCTGGTATGAGTCTTACCCGGGATTCAAGATCCTTCCTTATTATGTACGCTCGTCCGGGCACAGTATCCTAACTGAGGCTTGGAGGAGGGTCATAGGGGGAGGAGCCAGTGCACACCAGCTAGTCATAAAGCTTTTACTTTTGTGCCCAGTCTCCTGCGGAGCTGCTATTCCCCATGGTCCTTACGGAGTTCCCAGCATCCACTACGGACTATGAGAAATAGAATTATCGGTAAGTAAATTCTTATTTTTTCCCCCAGTAGTTTTGCCCCTATTAGTTTTGCCCCCAGTAGTTGTGCCCCCATTAATTTTGCCCCCAGTAGTTGTGCCCCAAGTAGTTGTGCCCCCATTACTGTGCCCACCAGTAGCTGTGCCCCTAGTAAAAAAATAAAGAGTACTCACCAGCCCAGTTCCTGTTTCCCGACCGCTGCTGCCCTCCATCTCCAGCTGCCGGCGCCGCTCCTCGGATCTATGGGAGAGACGTCATGACGTCTTTCCCATAGGAGCGCACAGACACTAGAGGTCAATTATGACCTATAGCATCTATGGCTGTTCTAAATTGATGTGCAGTGCGCGATGACGTCAGGGGCGCTGCACGGCAGGCACCAGTAGCGGGGAAAGGTCCTCTCCGCGAAGGGACACTAGACGCTACCTCACTGCGCGTCTAGTGTCCCTTCGCGGAGAGGACCTTTTCCTAGCCCCTGTCGCCGCCACCCCAGTTAGTAGCGGCTCTTGCCACGGTGGCGGCGCCCTTGGGACAGCAGCGCCCTTGGCAAAAGTCCTCCTTGCCCGTGGCAAGAGCCGCTACTGAGTATATACAATATATAGAAGCTTTTTTTTATTAATGGATAAATAGAGACACAAAGGGGCTGAGTTGGAGGCAGGTACCTGATGTTTTACATCTGTGCATGTAAATATAAAGGGGTCATTGGCTATGATTTCTGCAGTAAAAACAGATGGTTCAGGACACATCGTCATTGACCCTGTGCATCTGAACAAAGCGCTGATCAGACCGCATCCCCCCTTCCTCAGAACTGTGGAGCTGATAATAGCTGATAAGCCAACTGCAAAGATATTTACCACTCTGGATTCTGGCAGATCACATTGGACAAGAAATAACCCATGCTCACCACATTCATCACAGTTGTGGGCAGGAACGACTTCCTCCAAATTCCAGTGGCGTAACAAGGAGGGTGCAAGTGGGACATGTGTCCTGGGCTTCATGGCAGATGGGGGCACCACTGGCCAAGACAGTGTCCTACCCATCGGAGAGAGGCAGCAAGAGGCAGTCCGGCTGGAGAAGAAGAGGTGGATCCTGCTCTTCCATTCCCATCTCCAGTCCTCCCCTCCTCACAGTTACGGGCTGGCCCAGTATGATTTGACTAGGAAGGATGCAGGCATGTATTGCATGCATGTGCCTGCAGTTGTCAGGGACTCAGTGCTCCGCTCCCCCTGTCAGCATGCCCGCTGCCATTTCAGGCCACAATGTCCCGTGCCCCTCAGCCATCAAGAAATCCTCACGGGATCCGGGTGAGTAAAATAACATTTATTTTTTCCTGTCAGCTTATCAGATCATTGTTGATTACGTTCTTGTTTGTGGTCGCCCCATGAGAAACCACAACATGCGGCTCTTTTTTTTTTTAATTGATAACTCAGGTTTGACCACCTCACAGGTCACATTATTCTTCACCAATAATGGATAAAGGCTGCCTGCCTAAATTAAGCAGCAGAGCAGTGGCACAGACACACAGCATGTATATCTATTTAAAAATGTGTTGAAAATTAGTAATGCAAAGACCATCCCCAATGCCCCCACAAAATACAGCCCATTATGAAAAAAGTTGCAAGAAGGAATTGTCCTTTGACCATCCCAACCACTTTTATGAAGGACATGCAGAGTTTAACAATCCAAGTACTTCAGTGACAGGGACTGCCACTTTTGCGGCTGAAGTGCTTGGTTTGTTTGGGCCCTCACAAACCAATTTTTTGGAAGGACTACCTTAGATCACTAATGAGGAGGATGATGATAAGGGTGTTAATTACATTATAATCTTGTAAAATAATTATCATGAACTCGCCACAATGACGTAACATGGAGGAGGTGCCTAGATGGTTAATGTCCATACCTCACTAACTGTGGCCTCACAAATGGAGCAGAAGCCTTCCCAAACATTGGATTTGGGTAAAAATAATCCCACACACAAGAGGTGACTTTTTTGGCATTATGGCCAGGCATCACAATCACTTTATTTTTATGATGGGCAAATACTGCAGCCACTGGAGGATGACTTACACAAATAACATCATCAACATCCTCATCACCCTCATTAATACACAAATATCATCCTCATCCTGTTTCACTTCCACACAAGCATTCCCAATTTCTGTTATGTCCTCATCACCATCTTTACTTGTACTGCTTCCCACATGTGCAAATGGTGCAGAAATGGTGGAAGAAGGCAAAAGGGGCTTCTCTACGAGGACAGTGTGAGAAATATCAGACTCGTACATAGCTAACATGGACACTGATAGACTATCTTCAGGGATGTGTGACGATTCTGAACACAGTTTGTTCTACTGCCTTAGCAGTTTTCTTTTCAGCACTGATTTTCCACTTTTCATTATTTTTTACACCTTCTACACTCTGAGTAAGAAGGGCTTACATCGTCAGGAGAGGCAGAAGATGCTTCACTCACAGTTGTAGAATCACCACTCATAAATAAAGGCCAAAGCCGGAGTCTTTCCTTGCCACTTCGTGTAATAAATGGCATGTTGGCAATTTTTTTTCTACAGTAAACAGTCCCTTTTTTAGAGGTGTTTTTCCCTTTACCACTGTGAAATATTGTTTTTTTTTTCATTTGAGGTATCCTGACTTAAACCCTCTATGCCCTTGTGCATCGGCTTAAGTGGATGACACTGAAGCACTAGTATCATAATTACTGGTGGCAGCAGCTGCGGCACTAGTATGTGGTTGCTGCTCCTGCTCTTCTCTTGACTGATCGTTAACATTATCCATATTGATGGACACACTCAAGTTGTACAAAAAAAAAAATTTTTTTTTCCACAGATGACAAGTCACAGGAGGGCTTATATTTATGCAAAGTTGTGAACAAAGGCAGTGTGGTACAGCACGCAGCAGTTGTACAAATAAATGAACAATGGCCCTCATTCCGAGTTGTTCGCTCGGTATTTTTCATCGCATCGCAGTGAAAATCCGCTTAGTACGCATGCGCAAAGTTCGCACTGCGACTGCGCCAAGTAACTTTACTATGAAGAAAGTATTTTTACTCACGGCTTTTTCTTCGCTCCGGCGATCGTAATGTGATTGACAGGAAATGGGTGTTACTGGGCGGAAACACGGCGTTTCAGGGGCGTGTGGCTGAAAACGCTACCGTTTCCGGAAAAAACGCAGGAGTGGCTGGAGAAACGGTGGGAGTGCCTGGGCGAACGCTGGGTGTGTTTGTGACGTCAACCAGGAACGACAAGCACTGAACTGATCGCACAGGCAGAGTAAGTCTGAAGCTACTCTGAAACTGCTAAGTAGTTAGTAATCGCAATATTGCGCATACATCGGTCGCAATTTTAAGACGCTAAGATTCACTCCCAGTAGGCGGCGGCTTAGCGTGTGTAACTCTGCTAAATTCGCCTTGCGACCGATCAACTCGGAATGAGGGCCAATGTTTTTAACTTTTCTTGCAAATGACTGATAACTCACTGTGTACCATGAAAAACCCATATATCTTCCGTTCTGCACTGTTATCAAATTAGTTGTGGGAGTGAAAATTGAATCCAGGAACATTCTCTACAAAACAAAAAAACAAAAAAAACGTTTCTAGTATAAACCGTTCTAATTTTATAGCGGAAAACCCCCGATTTTTTAGAAAAATAGCTGTTTTTTAATACTTTAGGGCTGATGAGGCAGGTCTTAACGTTATCCGATCGAGCTGAAACTTTGACAATCTCATTTTTACACCAATTGGCAACTTTTTAGGGGTTCCCATTGAAGATACAACAAAAAACATATTTCCGCCTATGTCTTGCAACCACCCTAATGGGGAGTCACAATGCAGTGGGGTACGGCCTGCGGAGTCACAGTGCAGCACCAGCAGATGTATAATAACTTCCTGAACTATAAAAAATAGTAAACAATGATTTGCTAACTGCCTGTACTGTAGTAATCTAGGTCGGCCAATATTACACTAAGGAGCCTTTATCTCAGCTCCTAACTGCTATGCCACAGGCTGTGTTTGAAAAAAGACAGTTTAGAGCTGATTGGCTGATACTTAATCTCCAGCGACTTTATCTCCACTTATGGCTTAGTAAATAGACCCCTAATCCCTAAAATACAATTAGGTGATCCCAGTGGTAAGAGCTTAAGTACAGTAGTTGGATTATTTTACAATGGCCTGTAGTTTGTCTTTTCTAGAACTAATGCAGTTCGCATTGAGTTTTAGACAAAGTCTGGTCAGTGCTGGTGTTCTCTGTCACATGTATGGGGCATTAATGCGGTATATATTACAGATGTGTGGCGGGCACTTTTCGTGTTTGGTGTTTTGATTTTGGTTCTGGTCTGGTTCCATGCTCGTGTTTTGGATCTGGATTGGTTTTGCCAAAACCACGCTTTCGTGTTTTGGTTTTGGATCTGGATGATTTTTGAAAAAAACATAAAAAGAGATAAAATCACAGACTTTGGGGGTAATTTTGACCCTACAGTATTATTAACCTCAATAACATTCATTTCCACTCATTTCCAGTCTATTCTGAACACCTCACAATATTGTTTTTAGGCCAAAAGGTTGCACCGAGGTGGCTGTATGACTAAGCTAAGTGACACAAGTGTGCGGCACAAACACCTGGCCCATCTAGGAGTGGCACTGCAGTGGCAGACAGGATGGCAGATTTAAAAAATAGGCCCAAACAGCACATCTTGCAAAGAAGTAAAAGAGGTGCAATGAAGTAGTTGTATGACTAAGCGAAGCGACACAAGTGTGCGGCACAAACACCTGGCCCATCTAGGAGTGGCACTGCAGTTGCAGACAGGATGGCACTTAAAAAAACTAGGCCCCAAACAGCACATCTTGCAAAGAAGTAAAAGAGGTGCAATGAGGTAGTTGTATGACTAAGCGAAGCGACACAAGTGTGCGGCACAAACACCTGGCCCATTTAGGAGTGGCACTGCAGTTGCAGACAGGATGGCAGTTAAAAAAACTAGGCCCCAAACAGCACATCTTGCAAAGAAGTAAAAAAGGTGCAATGAGGTAGTTGTATGACTAAGCGAAGCGACACAAGTGTGCGGCACAAACACCTGGCCCATCTAGGAGTGGCACTACAGTGGCAGACAGGATGGCAGATTTAAAAAATAGGCCCAAACAGCACATCTTGCAAAGAAGTAAAAGAGGTGCAATGAAGTAGTTGTATGACTAAGCGAAGCGACACAAGTGTGCGGCACAAACACCTGGCCCATCTAGGAGTGGCACTGCAGTTGCAGACAGGATGGCACTTAAAAAAACTAGGCCCCAAACAGCACATCTTGCAAAGAAGTAAAAGAGGTGCAATGAGGTAGTTGTATGACTAAGCGAAGCGACACAAGTGTGCGGCACAAACACCTGGCCCATTTAGGAGTGGCACTGCAGTTGCAGACAGGATGGCAGTTAAAAAAACTAGGCCCCAAACAGCACATCTTGCAAAGAAGTAAAAAAGGTGCAATGAGGTAGTTGTATGACTAAGCGAAGCGACACAAGTGTGCGGCACAAACACCTGGCCCATCTAGGAGTGGCACTACAGTGGCAGACAGGATGGCAGGTTTAAAAAATAGGCCCAAACAGCACATCATGCAAAGAAGAAAAAGAGGTGCAATGAGGTAGCTGTATGACTAAGCTAAGAAACACAAGTACACAAACACCTGGCCCATCTAGGAGTGGCACTGCAGTCGCAGACAGGATGGCACTTAAACAACAAGGCTCCAAACAGCACATCATGCAAATAAGTAAAAGAGGTGTAATGAGGTGGCTGTATGACTAAGCTAAGAGACACGAGTGTGTGGCACAAACACCTGGCCCATCTAGGAGTGGCACTGCAGTTGCAGACAGGATGGCACTTAAAAAAACTAGGCCCCAAACAGCACATCATGCAAAGAAGAAAAAGAGGTGCAATGAGGTAGCTGTATGATTAAGCTAAGCGACACAAGTGTGCAGCACAAACAACATGGGACGTGCTGGAATTTGCCCAGATGTAATACACGCACAATATTGGTGGCACAGGAGAGCGTACCCCTAAACCACACACACGGCAAAGCCTGTAGAATTAATTTGGATAATAATAAATCTTTTATTTGGAGCTATTATAATAATATGCAGCACAGGCGATCGTACCCCTACACCACACAGGGCAAACCCTGTAAAAATTCTATGGATAATAATATAAGTAATGTAAATAACCCTTTTATTTGGAGTAAATAATATATAGCACAAGACACCACCACTGGACTGATGCAGCACAAGACAGCACCACTGGACTGGACTTATATGAAAGTACCCCTGGACTTATATGGCAGTACCACTGGACTGGATTTATACGGCAGTATCACTGGAATTAAACGGCAATATCACTGGAATTATTCGGCAGTACCACTGGAATTATTCGGCAGTATCACTGGACTTATACGCCAGTACCACTGGAATTTTACGGCAGTATCACTGGAATTATACGGCAGTACCACTGGACTTATACAGCAGTACCACTGGACTGGATTTATACGGCAGTATCACTGGAGTTATACGCCAGTACCACTGGAATTATACGGCAGTATCACTGGAATTATACGGCAGTATCACTGGAATTATATGGCAGTACCACTGGACTTATATGACAGTACCACTGGACTGGATTTATACGGCAGTATCACTGGATTTATGCACCATTGCCACTGGAATTATACGGCAGTATCACTGGAATTATACAGCAGTATCACTGGAATTATACGGCAGTATCACTGGAATTATACGGCAGTACCACTGGATTTATACGGCAGTACCACTGGACTGGATTTATATGGCAGGATCACTGGACTTATACGCCAGTACCACTGGAATTATACGGCAGTATCACTGGAATTATACGGCAGTATCACTGGATTTATACGCCAGTACCACTGGATTTATACGGCAGTACCACTGGACATATACGGCAGTATCACTGGATTTATACGGCAGTACCACTGGAATTATATGGTAGTACCACTGGACATATACGACAATATCACTGGATTTATACGGCAGTACCGCTGGACATATACGGCAGTATCACTGGACATATACGGCAGTATCACTGGACATATACGGCAGTACCACTAGACATATACAGCAGCACAGAGACACCACCACTGGACTGATGCAGGATAACAAAGCACCACTGCAATGGACTGGACTTATACAGCAGCACAGGACATATGGCAGCAGAGGACACCACCACTGTGACTAGACTGATGCAGCACAAGACACAACCACTAAACTGATGCAGCACAACACAGCACCACTGGACTGGACTTATACAGCAGCACTGGACATATGCCAGCAGAGGATACCACCACTGTGACTGGACTGATGCAGCACAATACACCACCACTGAACTGATGGAGCACAACCAGGGCCGGACTGGGACTAAAAATAGGCCCTGGGATTTTTGAAGCACACAGGCCCACCTCTGTGACTCCTCCCCTTACTATTCCTGACTCCTCCCACTTATTAGTCTATGTTCTTACAAATATAATTAATATTCTAACAACATACAGGCGTACATCATTCTCTATTAAAATATACACAACCAGTGGTTGAAGTGGAAATTTTTAAGTGGGGGTATGGAAATGTGAGGTTTGTAATTAAGCGCGCGCCGAAGGCGTGCGCGCTCCGGAAAAGGGGGCGTGGTCACTCAAAGGGGGCGTGGCCTTCAGTGTAGTTTACCACACCATACACCCCTTATACGCATTATGCACCACAATAGTAGGACCCCTTATACTATCTAGTACTGCTGCCCTTTTCACATTATACCACACAGTATGAGCCAAAATTCACATTACAGCACCCGGTATGAGCCGAAAATAAGATTTTACTCACCGGTAAATCTATTTCTCGTAGTCCGTAGTGGATGCTGGGAACTCCGTAAGGACCATGGGGAATAGACGGGCTCTGCAGGAGACTGGGTACTCTAAAAGAAAGATTAGGTACTATCTGGTGTGCACTGGCTCCTCCCTCTATGCCCCTCCTCCAGACCTCAGTTAGGATACTGTGCCCGGAAGAGCTGACACAATAAGGAAGGATTTTGAATCCCGGGTAAGACTCATACCAGCCACACCAATCACACCGTATAACTCGTGATACTATACCCAGTTAACAGTATGAAATATAACTGAGCCTCTCACCAGATGGCTCAACAATAACCCTTTAGTTAGGCAATAACTATATACAAGTATTGCAGACAATCCGCACTTGGGATGGGCGCCCAGCATCCACTACGGACTACGAGAAATAGATTTACCGGTGAGTAAAATCTTATTTTCTCTGACGTCCTAGTGGATGCTGGGAACTCCGTAAGGACCATGGGGATTATACCAAAGCTCCCAAACGGGCGGGAGAGTGCGGATGACTCTGCAGCACCGAATGAGAGAACTCAAGGTCCTCCTCAGCCAGGGTATCAAATTTGTAGAATTTAGCAAACGTGTTTGCCCCTGACCAAGTTGCAGCTCGGCAAAGTTGTAAAGCCGAGACCCCTCGGGCAGCCGCCCAAGATGAGCCCACTTTCCTCGTGGAATGGGCTGTTACTGATTTAGGATGCGGCAATCCAGCCGCAGAATGCTCCAGCTGAATTGTGCTACAAATTCAGCGAGCAATAGTCTGCTTAGAAGCAGGAGCACCTATTTTGTTGGGTGCCTACAGGATAAAAAACGAGTCAGTTTTCCTGACTCCAGCCGTCCTGGAAATATAAATTTTTAAGGCCCTGACTACGTCCAGTAACTTGGAATCTTCCAAGTCCCTAGTAGCCGCAGGCACTACAATAGGTTGGTTCAAGTGAAAAGCTGATACCACCTTAGGGAGAAACTGGGGACGAGTCCTCAATTCTGCCCTATCCATATGGAAAATCAGATAAGGGCTTTTACATGACAAAGCCGCCAATTCTGACACACGCCTGGCCGAAGCCAAGGCCAATAACATGACCACTTTCCACGTGAGATATTTCAAATCCACAGTTTTAAGTGGCTCAAACCAATGTGATTTTAAGAAACTCAACACCACGTTGAGATCCCAAGGTGCCACAGAAGGCACAAAAAAGGGGCTGAATATGTAGCACTCCCTTTACAAATGTCTGAACTCCAGGCAGTGAAGCCAGTTCTTTCTGGAAGAAAATCGACAGAGCCGAAATCTGGACCTTAATGGAACCCAAATTTAGGCCCATAGTCACTCCTGACTGTAGGAAGTGCAGAAAACGACCCAGCTGAAATTCCTCTGTTGGGGCCTTCCTGGCCTCACACCACGCAACATATTTTCGCCAAATACGGTGATAATGGTTTGCGGTTACTTCTTTCCTGGCTTTTATCAGCGTAGGAATGACTTCCTCCGGAATGCCCTTTTGCTTTAGGATCCGGAATTTAACCGCCATGCCGTCCATCGCAGCCGCGGTAAGTCTTGGAACAGACCGGGCCCCTGCTGTAGCAGATCCTGTCTGAGCGGTAGAGGCCATGGGTCCTCTGATATCATTTCTTGAAGTTCTGGGTACCAAGCTCTTCTTGGCCCATCCGGAACCACGAGTATCGTTCTTACTCCTCGTTTTCTTATTATTCTCAGTACCTTTGGTATGAGAGGCAGAGGAGGGAATACATAAACCGACTGGTACACCCACGGTGTCACTAGAGCGTCCACAGCTATTGCCTGAGGGTCCCTTGACCTGGCGCAATATCTAGTTTTTTGTTTAGGCGGGACGCCATCATGTCCACCTGTGGCCTTTCCCAACGGTTTACCAACAGTTGGAAGACTTCTGGATGAAGTCCCCACTCTCCCGGGTGTCGGTCGTGTCTGCTGAGGAAGTCTGCTTCCCAGTTGTCCACTCCCGGAATGAACACTGCTGACAGTGCTAAGACGTGATTTTCCGCCCATCGGAGAATCCTTGTGGCTTCTGCCATCGCCATCCTGCTTCTTGTGCCGCCCTGTCGGTTTACATGGGCGACTGCCGTGATGTTGTCTGATTGGATCAGTACCGGCTGGTTTTGAAGCAGAGGCCTTGCCAGACTTAGGGCATTGTAAATGGCCCTCAGTTCCAGAATATTTATGTGTAGGGACGACTCCTGACTTGACCAAAGTCCTTGGGAATTTCTTCCCTGTGTGACTGCCCCCCAGCCTCGAAGGCTGGCATCCGTGGTTACCAGGACCCAGTCCTGTATGCCGAATCTGCGGCCCTCTTGAAGATGAGCACTCTGCAGCCACCACAGTAGAGATACCCTGGTCCTTGGAGACAGGGTTATCAGCTGATGCATCTGAAGATGCGATTCCGACCACTTGTCCAAGAGGTCCCACTGAAAGGTTCTTGTATGGAACCTGCCGAATGGAATTTTGCTTCGTAAGAAGCTACCATTTTTCCCAGGACTCGTGTGCAGTGATGCACCGATACCTGTTTTGGTTTCAGGAGGTCTCTGACTAGAGATGACAGCTCCTTGGCTTTCTCCTGCGGGAGAAACACTTTTTTCTGTTCTGTGTCCAGAACCATCCCCAGGAACAGCAGGCGTGTGGTAGGAACCAGCTGTGACTTTGGAATGTATAGAATCCATCCGTGCTGTTGTAGCACTTCCCGAGATAGTGCTACTCCGACCAACAACTGCTCCATGGACCTCGCCTTTATAAGGAGATCGTCCAAGTACGGGATAATTAAAAACTCCCTTTTTTCGAAGGAGTATCATCATTTCTGCCATTACCTGGCTAAAGACCCTCGGTGCCGTGGACAGTCCAAACGGCAGTGTTTGGAATTGGTAATGGCAATCCTGTACCACAAATCTGAGGTACTCCTGTTGAGGATGGTAAATGGGGACATGTAGGTAAGCATCCTTGATGTCCAGGGATACCATGTAATCCCCCTCCTCCAGGCTTGCAATAACCGCCCTGAGCGATTCCATCTTGAACTTGAATTTTTTTATGTATGTGTTCAAGGACTTCAAATTTAAAATGGGTCTCACCGAACCGTCCGGTTTCGGTACCACAAACAGTGTGGAATAGTAACCCCGTCCTTGTTGAAGTAGGGGCACCTTGACTATCACCTGCTGGGAATACAGCTTGTGAATTGCCTCTAGCACAGCCTCCCTGCCTGAGGGAGTTGTCGGCAAGGCAGATTTGAGGAAACGGCGGGGGGGAGACGCCTCGAATTCCAGCCTGTACCCCTGAGATACTACTTGAAGGATCCAGGGATCCACCTGTGAGCGAGCCCACTGATCGCTGAAATTTTTGAGGCGGCCCCCCACCGTACCTGGCTACGCCTGTGGAGCCCCCGCGTCATGCGGTGGACTCAGAGGAAGCGGGGGAAGAATTTTGATTCTGGGAACTGGCTGACTGGTGCAGCTTTTTCCCTCTTCCCTTGTCTCTGTGCAGAAAGGAAGCGCCTTTGACCCGCTTGCTTTACTGAAGCCGAAAGGACTGTACCTGATAATACAGTGCTTTCTTAGGCTGTGAGGAAACCTGCGGTAAAATTTTTTCCTTCCCAGCTGTTGCTGTGGATACGAGGTCCCAGAGACCATCCCCAAACAATTCCTCACCCTTATAAGGCTCTATGTGCCTTTTAAAGTCAGCATCACCTGTCCAGTGTCGGGTCTCTAATACCCTCCTGACAGAATGGACATTGCATTAATTCTGGATGCCAGCCGGCAAAATATCCCTCTGTGCATCCCTCATATATAAGACGACATCTTATGTTCGCAAAATAGTATCCCTGTTTGACAGGGTTACAGACCACGCTGCAGCAGCACTATCTGCAGGTCTCAGTCTAGTACCTGAGTGTGTAAATACAGACTTCAGGATAGCCTCCTGCTTTTTATCAGCAGGTACCTTCAAAGTGGCCGTATCCTAAGACGGCAGTGCCACCTTTTTTGACAAACGTGTGAGCGCCTTATCCATCCTAGGGGATATCTCCCAGCGTAACTTATCCTCTGGCGGGAAAAGGTACGCCATCAGTAACTTTTTAGAAATTACCAGTTTCTTATCGGGCGAACCCACGCTTTTTCACACTTCATTCACTCATTAGATGGGGGAACAAAACACTGCCTGCTTTTTCTCCCCAAACATAAAACCCTTTTTTAGTGGTACTTGGGTTAATGTCAGAAATGTGTAACACATTTTTTATTGCCGGGATCATGTAACGGATGTTCCTAGTGGATTGTGTGTATGTCTCAACCTTGTCGACACTGGAGTCAGACTCTGTGTCGACATCTGTGTCTGCCATCTGAGGGAGCGGGCGTTTTTGAGCCCCTGATGGCCTTTGAGACGCCTGGGCAGGCGCGGGCTGAGAAGCCGGCTGTCCCATAGCTGTTACGTCATCCAGCCTTTTATGTAAGGAGTTGACACTGTCGGTTAATACCTTCCACCTATCCATCCACTCTGGTGTCGGCCCTCAGGGGGCGACATCCCATTTATCGGCATCTGCTCTGCCTCCACATAAGCCTCCTCATCAAACATGTCGACACAGCCGTACCGACACACCGCACACACACAGGGAATGCTCTGACTGAGGACAGGACCCCACACAGCCCTTTGGGGAGACAGAGAGAGAGTATGCCAGCACACACCAGAGCGCTATATAATGTAGGGATAAACACTATCACTGAGTGAATTTTCCCCAATAGCTGTATGTATAAACAATATTGCGCCTAAATTTAGTGCCCCCCCTCTCTTTTTAACCCTTTGAGCCTGAAAACTGCAGGGGAGAGCCTGGGGAGCTGTCTTCCAGCTACACTGTGAAGAGAAAATGGCGCCAGTGTGCCGAGGGAGATAGCTCCGCCCCTTTTTCGCAGACTTTTCTCCCGCTTTTTTATGGATTCTGGCAGGGGTAATTATCACATATATAGCCTCTGGGGCTATATATTGTGATTATTTTGCCAGCCAAGGTGTTTTTATTGCTGCTCAGGGCGCCACCCCCAGCGCCCTGCACCCTCAGTGACCGGAGTGTGAAGTGTGTATGAGGAGCAATGGCGCACAGCTGCAGTGCTGTGCGCTACCTTGGTGAAGACTGAAGTCTTCTGCCGCCGATTTTCCGGACCATCTTCATGCTTCTGGCTCTGTAAGGGGGACGGCGGCGCGGCTCCGGGAACGAACACCAAGGACGGGTCCTGCGGTCGATCCCTCTGGAGCTAATGGTGTCCAGTAGCCTAAGAAGCCCAAGCTAGCTGCAAGCAGGTAGGTTCGCTTCTTCTCCCCTTAGTCCCTCGTTGCAGTGAGCCTGTTGCCAGCAGGTCTCACTGTAAAATAAAAAACCTAATTATATACTTTCTTTCTAGAGGCTCAGGAGAGCCCCTAGTGTGCATCCAGCTCGGCCGGGCACAGAAATCTAACTGAGGTCTGGAGGAGGGGCATAGAGGGAGGAGCCAGTGCACACCAGATAGTACCTAATCTTTCTTTTAGAGTGCCCAGTCTCCTGCGGAGCCCGTCTATTCCCCATGGTCCTTACGGAGTTCCCAGCATCCACTAGGACGTCAGAGAAATTTACATTATATGCCCCCGATAGTGCAGTGCCAGGTATACAAATGCCCCCACAGTGCCAGGTATACAAATGCCCCCACAGTGCCAGGTATACAGATGCATCCGCAGTGCCAGGTATACAGATGCCCCCGCAGTGCCAGGTATACAAATGCCCCCACAGTGCCAGGTAAACAATTGCCCCCACAGTGACAGGTAAACAATTGCCCCCACAGTGCCAGGTATACAAATGCCCCCACAGTGCCAGATCCACAAATGCCCCCACAGTGCCAGGTATACAAATGCCCCCACAGTGCCAGGTATACAGATGCCCCCACAGTGCAAGGTATACAGATGCCCCCACAGTGCCAGGTATACAGATGCCCCCACAGTGCCTGGTAAACAATTGCCCCCACAGTGCAAGGTATACAAATGCCCCACAGTGCCAGCCAATTGCCCCCACAGTGCAAGGTATACAAATGCCCCCACAGTGCAAGTTATACAGATGCCCCCACAGTGCCATGTATACAGATGCCCCCACAGTGCCAGGTAAACAATTGCCCCCACAGTGCCAGGTATACAAATGCCCCACAGTGCCAGGTATACAGATGCCCCCACAGTGCAAGTTATACAGATGCCCCCACAGTGCCATGTATACAGATGCCCCCACAGTGCCAGGTAAACAATTGCCCCCACAGTGCCAGGTATACAAATGCCCCACAGTGCAAGGTATACAAATGCCCCACAGTGCCAGCCAATTGCCCCCACAGTGCAAGGTATACAAATGCCCCCACAGTGCCAGGTATACAGATGCCCCCACAGTGCAAGTTATACAGATGCCCCCACAGTGCCATGTATACAGATGCCCCCACAGTGCCATGTATACAGATGCCCCCACAGTGCCAGGTAAACAATTGCCCCCACAGTGCCAGGTATACAAATGCCCCACAGTGCCAGGTATACAATTGCCCCCACAGTGCCAGCCAATTGCCCCCACAGTGCCAGGTATACAATTGCCCCCACAGCAGCCAGTGCTGCAGCTGCTTACCGCTGCTGCACTGCTGCTGTTGCTGCTGCTCCTCCTCCTCCGGGCTGTGAGGGACGGGGGTGAGAGTGCCGGGCGCCCGCCAGCACGGCTGTGTCTGGCGCGGCAGCGTATAGCGTTCAAACCAGCCGCCGGTTCGTGAGCCAATCAGAGCTCGCGGACCGGCGGCTTCTGATTGGCTGCCGGTCCGCGAGCTCTGATTGGCTCACGAACCGGCGGCTGCTTTGAAGTCCGCTATACGCGGCGGGCGCCCGGCACTCTCACCCCCGTCCCTCACAGCTCTCCAATCCTGACAGCTGAGACGCGCTGCCGCCGGACTGAGCGGCAGCGCGTCTCAGTGACCGCTGGACCGGCCCACGTGGCCATCGGCCCTTCTGGCATTTGCCAGAAGTGCCAGATGGCCAGTCCGGCCCTGAGCACAACACAGCACCACTGTACTGGATTTATACAGCAACACTGGACATACGGCAGCAGAGGACACCACCACTGTGACTGGACTGATGCAGCACAATACACTACCACTGTACTGATGCAGGACACTGAAGGACACTAAGGACGGAGACATGTCCTCTCGCTACACTCTCCAATGCCGGAGTGAAAATGGCGGCGATGCGCGGCTCCTTTTATGGAATCCAAACCACGCGAGAATCCAACGGCGGGATGATGACGTTTTTGCCTCGTTCTGGTTTACGAGTCAGGCAGGAAAATCCGAGCCTGACTCGGATCCGGGCTCGAGTATATATAGACAGGACAACCTCTGTGTGTATATTTATTATATATATGTTACATTAGACTGCATTCCCAGGGCTATGGTGCAGTCACTACAGTGCATTGCTGTTATCTGGTACATTATACTACAGTGGGGCAAAAAAGTATTTGGACAGCCATCGATTGTGCAAGTTGACCCACTTAAAAAGATGAGAGAGGTCTGTAATTTCCATCATAGGTACACTTCAACTGTGAGAGACAGAATCTGAAAAAAACAGGAAATCACATTGTATGATTTTTTTCGTCCTGTCCCCTTTGCAGAAAAGCAGCCACAAAGCATGATGATTCCACCCCCATGCTTCACAGTGAGTATGGTGTTCTTGGGATGCCATTCATCATTCTTCTCCCTCCAAACACGCCGAGTGGATTTTATACCAAAAAGTTGGATTTTGCTCACATCTGACCACATTACATTCTCCCAATCCTCCTTTGGATCATCCAGATGGTCACTGGTAAACTTTAGACGGGCCTGGACATGTGCTGGCTTAAGCAGGGGGACATTTCAGGTGCTGCAGGATTTCAATCCATGACGACGTAGTGTGTTACTAAATAAGCTGAAGGCTGCATAAGCCTGAGGCAATATAAGAGCTCAACTTTTTGTGATTGGTTGTTTAATGACTAAGCAGTTGCTAGGCAGATCAGTTTTTCCTGTGGTTTTCCCTATTGGATTAGAAGGTTGTCCATCAAGCTTAATAGGTTGGTCTTAGGATAGTATATAGGGCAGAGCATTTGCCTCAGACTTCCTCTTGCCATTCATTGTATGGCCCAGGAAGGATAAGTATATCCAATACTCATATATTTGTTCTCTTGTGGATTTATTACGTTTTATCTGTCCTCCCTGTCATACTGCAGTTTACAGTGTTTATATTGCTGCTCCTCTCCCTCTGCTGCCGCTTCCACGCCGTTCCGCTCCCCCCTCCCGCCGCCTAGTAGAGGCTGTGGACACCCCCCTCGCCCGCTCCCGTAGTGCGGCCCCCCGTGGGTTGCTGTCGGCGGCGGGCACGCGACGGGGTGGTTCGTGACGGTCCGCTCCCCCACCGCACGAAGCGTGCGGCCGGCGGCCGCTCTGCTCGTGCCGCCGGGACGCGCGGCTCAGCCGGGCCGCGGTCACCAGCGTCCCCGGCGGCTTCTGTACCCCCAATTGTTTCCTCGTCCGGCGCGCTGGTCGGCGCCGGGCCTCCCCTTCCCTCCCCGCTGGCGGCTCTGAGCGGCGGCTCGGGCGCCCACGTGGTGCCGGGCGGCCGCGGCGGGGCTGCGGGGGGAAGGGGGGGCTCCGTTTATGCACCAGGACTTTCACTCTGGGACAGCGGGGTGAGGTGCCCTCTGCCCCCGGACCCGCAGCTGAGGCGGAGGTACCCCTCCCTGAGGGGGGGACCGTGGCGCCCGTCTATGGGGGGGAGGATGGTGTGCTGAGGTCGGGCCCTGGGATCTTCGGGGCGGGGGGCGTGGCTGGGACTGCAGCGGCGCCCACCCCTCCTAGGGTGACAGGGCGAGGGTTTCCGGACGGGAATCCCGCATCGGGAGCCTTTTGGCTGGGCTCCCAGTCGCCCGTTGCGCGGGGTCCCGTGGCGTCGTCCCCGGGTGTCGGGCTCCTGGCTCCACCCCCTGGCCCGCCGGGAGCGTTGCAGTTGGTGGCGACGCAGTCATCCATCGCAGCTGCGTTTCACCTACCCGGCCCTGCTCTCACGTTTGGCGCGCCTCAAGGGTTCGCTGGGGATCAATTTTTCCCCGGTGGCCTTCCCTGGCCTCTTGCGCCGGCGGTCCCTACGGCCGTCGGAGCGTCGCCCATAGGAATACGTTACGTCCGCCCCACAATTTTTCCCGTACGTTCCCGGCTCGGGCGTCTGCGTCCAGCCCACGTGGGCGGTCGGCGCCCCCCGGGTTGCGGTCCCCCCCCCTGCATTTTCGGACTCATATTCCGGGCCGTCCCTGGCTGGGGCTAGTCCGTTAGCGCACTGTTTGCCGCCCCCCCCCCCCCCCGGCGCCTCCCCAGTTCCTTCCGGTTTCGTCAGGATTTTCGGGGGCAGTCAGTGCCCTGCCGCATCCTTCATGGCGGCCTGCTTACACCATGGGCGGCGTGGCCGGGGCTGCCTTCCCCCGCCGCTTCCCGCTGGCCCCCCGCCTGTTACCCCCATTGCCGTTGACGCGCTGGTCTCCCCTGCGCATGTTGTCCCTTATGTTTCTTCCTCACAGGTGCTAACTGGTTCCGGGTCGGCGTCGCGGTGGGGACGGAGGTCGGTGAGGGCCACGGCCGCGGCATCGACAGGAGAGGTTCGGTCGCCACCGGAGTCGGGTGCACCCGTCGAGGCTGTTCCGGGTCCTTCAAGCACGGGTGAGCACGCTATTCCTTCACACTGTTCGTCTAGTAGTTCTTTCCTCCTCGTCTAGCATTGTATCTTCAGGTTCTCCGCGGCGCCCGCGTAAATTAGCTAGACTTATTTCGCGGTGCATGGCGAAAGAATCGCGGAAAGGGATAGCGCCGGCGTCGGCGGTGCCTCCCGACCCCTCCCGTTATACGGAGATGGTGCATTGCGCCAACACGGCAGTGGCACGTGGGGTGCGTAAACGGATGCGCGAAAAAATTCGGAAGGGGAAGTACGTTGACATCTTCACCCTTACGGATGAGATGCGGCAGGGTTTTGACGCAGCTAGGTAACCGGGTGGCATTGGGGAAAGTGCTTTCCGCAATTTCCACCAGTCGTTGCGAGGGTTTTTGGTTTTTACGGCTTGCTAGACGGAAGCACGACCCGGGGAGTATGCCAGTTTAGTTAAATATTTGTTTTTAGTACATGACATGTACTTAAAATCCAAGGGTTTCGCTTGGCGGGATTACGATGAGAATTTCCGTCGTAATCAGGATGGCAACCCCATCCTGCCCGCGGGTTTTAAGGATGTCAAGGTGTGGTTGGAGGTCACGCAGCAGGTTAAGCCCACCCCGGACGTCACGGTCAAGAAGCCCGGGGCGGCCCGGGCTCCGGGTTCCCGGTTGATAGGGAAAGGGAAGTGTTTTGCCTACAACGAGGGCAAATGCGTCAAGGGGGTGAATTGGCGTTTTCGCCACTCGCATAAGTTGTGCGGGGCCAGTCACCCAGACAAAGATTGCACCTCAGCGGCGAGCGGTAAGCCCTCCGCTCCTGCCGAGGCCGGGGGAATTGGCAAGTAAAGCCTCCTCCCCGATTCAAGTTCCCGAGTTGCGGCGCTGGCTGAGCTTATACCCCGACAAGTCGGCAGCGTCATTCCTCTTGGTTGGTTTTCGGCATGGTTTTCGTTTGCCCATTTCCGATTCGGTGCACGTGGTGGCGCGCCAGAATTTGGGATCGGCGCGCGAATTCCCGCAGGAGGTCCGGCGGCAAGTGGACGGGGAGATCGGCTTGGGGTGTGTCAAAGTCAGAAAAATGTCTCAATGCACGTTGCCATATTTGCACCGCACACTGGTCCGTGCTGCGCATGCGTACGCTCTCCCGTGGAAGCGCATACCCGCAATAGCGTGCACTCGCACGCGCAGTATGCGCATTTACGGTAGAGTTTATGTGATCGTAGCGTGCGACTCATTAGTTACAAATGTTCACAATTAATGTAGTTTATAGATCATGATCCCTTTGATAGTTTCTGTAAGTTTGGTTAAAGTATAATGTCCCAGAGCTGAGGAATCCCTCTTTGCATCGTACGAAGGGTTTAACAGGAATCATACAGCAGTGTTTGGTACCCATCGGAAGAGTATTTAATTAGCAATATTCCGGTGTTGGTTTGGAGCGTATTAATCGCTCGTGCGAATAGTTATGGACATAAGAAGTTTATGTCCATTTCTATGATTTGCACATACTCAGGTATGCGGCGGGAAACCCAGTTTCCCACCCACCTGAGCTGTTGGAAATCGTCACAGCCCACCTGTATGAATCACCCTATGACCTTTTGTTATGATGCAGGGCCGAATTCCTTCGGCCAATGGACAATGGGATTGTAGGACCAGGAGATTGCATTGTGTGTGGAGCATAAATAGGCAGGCCGACCACATCCAGCTCTCACTCTCTCATCAACGGTTATCTGCTGATAATCGGGAGCTGGATATCGAGGCGCTGGCGATCATACCCTTTGTGCGTAAGTTCTCTCCATAATCATTGTCTTTCTGCGAGCCAATCTCTCTCTCTCTCTCTCTCTCTCTCTCTCTCTCTCTCTATCTCCCTCTCTCCTCTTTTTTTCTTAAATACCTTATAGTATTATAGTATTGTATCGTATTGCATTTAGGTCAGTGTAGTATTGTCTTTTTGTATTTATTGTTTAGTTCTGTGGTTAGGAAGTCTCTGTTATATTGTAGTGTATCATATGTACTGTTATCCCCTTTTACAAGTATATTAGACATAATACAGTTAATAGGCCTTGGAAACCTAAACCAGTATCTGTGTATTTCCTATAGTGATAAGTGTTCATTTGAGCGTCGGTGACGCTCATGCAGCTTTGTAGATAGTCAGGTTCCACAAGGTTGCACTTACACCCTGTACTCACATTAAGGTATTCAGTGTATTTCATCGGTATAAGGTTTAACATAAAGGTATAGTGTTGTGAGCGTCTGCACCGCTGGTGACCTCCTCGTGGTCTCTAGCGTATGCTGCGTTACAGCGAATCTTTCCCCTAGACATAACCAATAACGTGTCCTGTGATCACTGGGCCGTGAGCGAACGTGACGCTTGAGCGTCTCGCCTACGGCTGAGCGATCGTTACGCAAATAGCGTATCATTACGGTATTTCTTAAGTAAACAGCGTACAGTGTTCATAGCTTCATAAGGGTTGTTTATATGACAAAGGAATTTAGCATTGTCAATTGCGGGCTCGTCCGGTCCTTTTCACATCTGCACTAGGTAGATCAGCAGACATTATCCCTCAGCAAAAGGGTGGGAGGTTATCTCGCAGTTGCTGACGGGATAAGCGTCTGCTTCGCTTAGGTAAAGAGTGCTGAAGGAATCCGGTAACCGGAAGTAAGAACAAAACGCTTGTGTCTTTTAAAACTGTTTATTTTTCTTTTGTCTTGCGTACGCATACATTTATCTGCATTTCTGTTTCATTTTCGTATATCACTATTCCTGTTTGCCAATTTTTTATAGTTGATAGAAAGTGCTAAAAAAGAGATTTGCTGTTATTTTAGAGGTAATAGTTAAAGTATAGAACAAACACACGGTTTGTCTGAGATACAAGGCAGGCAGTGTGGATTGCGGTAGATGATCAGGGATCACCTACATTGATGAATAAATATATTGTGTTACGGTGGATCCTTTGCATTGCGTACACGTGTCGCTAACAAAGACTAGCGTACGCAATCCAAAAGGCAGACGCACGCAGCGTTCACTACGCAACGTAGCGTCTGGTTACGCCCACGTAGCCCAAGTCACGAAAAGTTGAATTAGCGCAAAGCGATAATTAGCGCAAAAGCGATAAGTAACGCACAGCGGTAGATAACGCGACGCGGTAAATAACGCAAATCTATTTTTTTGGAAAATCTGAAATTTAGTTTAACAGATCCTGCTCCTAATTGGTAACACTTTTGGCCTGAAGACAATTTCTGCGCAGAAATAGATATAGAAACAAAGTGTACATGTGTTGAGTGAGTGTGTTTTGTATACAAAAGTTTATATAACTTTAAGGTGGAACCAAAAGGAAAGTCGGGTACTCGTCAAGGAACATACGTGTAAGTGACATATACGGTGGCCAGGGAGGCATCCCTGGTTAAATAATATTTGAGCATTAGAGTATAGCGGACCATAAGGTAACAAGACCAGGAGGTCATAAGGAACAAGACCAGGAGGTCGTAAGGTAAAAGGTCCGCTATAAAAGTCCAGTGGCACAACGCCTGGGGTGTTGGTGCAGAACCCATATAGGCCATAAGCTCTTGCTGAAGGAATCGCGGCCGGAAACATCGATTCCATTGATCTTTCAGTACATGACAAGTAGTGCTCGTGTACCGAACGATTGGACCACACGTAATTGTGTGCAGTAGTTAGTAATCTGACCTAAATACCATTAGAGTAAAGTGGTCACAAACGCTATTTGTACATTCTGACGTGATTTGTGTAATTTTTTATTTTTGGAAGGGAAGTTCGCTGGTCACTCAGGAACTATCTAACAACCCCAACTTTACTGGAAAGAGTAAGTGTCCTGCGGGTAACCCTCATATGTTCCAGTAAACTGAAGGTTCCATAGGGGCCCTGTATCGAGTACGCTGGCATCATAACGGTGTTTACAGGTCGTATTGGTCGAGGTGGGCGAGTGAGTGGGGTACTCGGTAAACCGCCACCGCCGGCCTACTGTGGAGTAATTTGGTTGTCTGAAAAGGCTTGCTGAAAACCTTGATACAGAAAATCCAAGGAGGATTAAGCAACACCTACAGACTATGGGGGCCAGTTGCTCAGGTAGGGGGCGATCAACCCTGGTTCAGGTTGATTCTGTGAACCGACCAGTTGGGTCGGCACGATATGTAATGTGTGAAAAATATGGAATTCACACCGAATCTTTATGTGATGAATGGGAGAGAATGACTGTACAAGACAGGGACAAGTTCCCAAGAATAGGTAGCTTCAGTCCAGAGGTGTTACAAAATTTAAGGAGGAGGATATGTCTCGTAAAATCAGCAAAGAGACGAATTCAGCATCATGATTATTTACAGTTATGGCACCAGGAAGGTGAGATACAGAGAGGTTTGGCTCTGGCGGCGGGATCTGGGGCAGTCAGGAAGTTGATTGCCACAGCTCCTCCTCCACCATACATTGCAGGAGAGAAGTTGATTGCGGAGAGAAACGCACTGGGTTGTAAAACACAAACTCTTAGTAACACTGTAAATGTTAATGATGTTAACCAAATAACTCATGCAAGTATTAACCCGTGCAAGATGTACCCTGTTTTGAACCTTCCTCAGGAGTGTGATCAAGAAGACGATTCAGCAACAATTTCAGCTCTCTCTCTTGCAGCCACCATAGCAGAGACCACAGTAGGCACAGCGACACCCACGAGATTAGTGAAAGCCCCTAGCGGAGGGATAGGTGAGGTCGTGTCAACGGGTAAGTACGGCACCATGCACTACACTGAAACAATTGTACCACAACAAGCTGTAGAATCTACACAGGAAGAGGCTGTTAGAATTGCTCCTGTAAGGGTAATAGCAGTTCCCAATGGAAAAACAGATGTGTCTGGAGCCACTCCCATAAGGAACATTGCCATGTACACTCCATTTTCCAGAATGGAATTAAGAACAATAGTGTCCGAATTTCCTGACCCCAGGAAGGATTTAGTTGCTAGCCAAAAATACATCAGGGATTTAGGTAACACGGTAGAACCCAACAACAAGGATTGGCAGATACTGCTAAGAGCTTGTTTACCTTCCAATGTTGATGCAACTCAGTTTTTAGCTGATTGTGCATTGGATAAAGATGTACCGCTTACAGACGTGTACAATAAGGATAATGTAAAAAGGATAAATTTACAGCTAAAAGAGTATTTCCCAGCCGTTGTTAAATGGAATAAAATATTTTCCATTAAGCAAAAGGAGTCCGAAACGGCAATAGAATATTTTCACCGGGCACTATTAGAAATGGCAAAGTACACTGGTATAGAAGACATTAAGACCAACCCAAACCATCGAGAAGTAGCAGTATCTGTACTGATGGATGGTTTGAAAGAAACATTAAAAGCTAGGGTACAGACCACGCAGCCATGTTGGCGAGGTCTGTCAGTGTCCACCTTGAGAGAGGCTGCTATTGATCACGACAGAAATATCACTAGGCACAGGGAGTCGCAAAGTGATAAGTTGATGTCCGTAAGTATACAGGCGCTGACCACAAGGCAGCCTGCGTATGTACCACCGAATCCTGTGGGTAAGGCAAGTGTAATAACATGTTTTTCTTGTAACAGACCGGGACATTTTGCACGAGACTGTAGAGTAAGAAATGTACAAAGATCTTTTCAACCCCCTAGACAACAACACCACACACGACATTGGGAGCAGGGTCCACAGAGGCGGAGTTTTGAGCCACATACAGGGGAAACAAAAAGATATCCCCCAAACAGAGATTGGCATGCCTCTGGTAGTTCCCAGCTAACTCCCTCACAAGTAGTTGCTGCCAGCGGGATTCAGGGAGGTCAGCATACCCAATAGGGGTGTGGCCATACCTGTAATCTGCAACCAGTTAAATTGATTGCCAGTCTTGGAAGCGAACCAGAGATTGCAATCAATGTAGCCGGTAAAACTTTAAACTTTCTTGTAGACACAGGGGCGGCCAAGTCAGTGATCAATTCGACAGTGGGCATGAGAACCACTGGTAGGACAGTTCCAGCCATAGGAGTAACAGGAGTAGTCCAGCACTACCCTGTTAGCAAACCAGCCGAGATTACAATAGGGCCTTTGCATACCAAGCATTCCTTTTTGCTGGCTGCATCGGCACCGACCAATCTCCTGGGAAGAGACTTACTATGTAAAATGGGTTGCGTCATTTATTGTACTCCCGAAGGTGTATTCTTGGACATCCCTGAGAATCACGCTCAGGAAGTACGAGACATGTTAGACTCCCCATCAAAATTAATGTCACATTCCATTATGACAAATAGGAATCCATCCCAAGTAGAAGAGATGACATCTCAGATACCAGAGTCGCTTTGGACAAAAGATGGACAGGACACTGGATTAATGGCAAACGTAGCTCCAGTAGTAGTACAAGTAAAAGATGGTAGGATAGCTCCAAAAATCCCACAGTATCCTCTGAAGCCAGAGGTGGAGTTAGGAGTTTTCCCGGTAATAGAGCGCTTGCTACAACAGGGCATTCTAGTAAGAACGTCCAGCACAGCAAATAGTCCCATCTTCCCTGTTAAAAAGAGTGGGGGGAGGGGTTACAGGCTAGTGCAGGATCTAAGGGGGATTAACAAAATAGTTGAGAGTCAGTTCCCCGTAGTGCCTAATCCAGCTGTCATCCTAATGCAAATTCCTCCCACTGCCAAATTTTTCACTGTTATTGACCTCTGCTCCGCTTTCTTTTCGGTACCTCTGCACCCTGACAGCCAATATTTGTTTGCATTCACATACAGAGGAGTCCAATACACGTGGACTCGGTTACCCCAAGGTTTCATAGATAGTCCAAGTATATTTTCTCAGGCTTTGCATGATTGTTTACAGTCTTTCCAACCGGAAAGTGGATCAGTGTTGATACAGTACGTGGATGATCTACTGCTGTGTTCTGATTCATTGGAGGCATCCCTGAAGGATACGAAACAGCTCCTGTTTCATCTTTCAGACACAGGTCACAAGGTCTCCAAAGACAAGTTGCAATTATGCCAAGCTAAGGTAAAATACTTGGGACACTGTCTAACACAAGGACTGAGACACCTGACCGCTGATAGAATCCAAGCCATTAGAGACATGACACTGCCACAAACCCAGCAACAGATCAGGACGTTTTTAGGAATGTGTGGGTATTGCCGTAATTGGATCCCAGGGTTTTCCATATTAGCACTACCTTTGCAGGAAATGGTCTCCTCAAACAAACCTGATCGGATTTCGCATACAGACGAATCCGAAACAGCATTTGAGAGACTCAAACAGTGCCTAACGCAGGCACCAGCATTAGGTATGCCAGACTATGGGAAACCCTTTGAGCTATACGGAACAGAAAGTGCTGGGTGCGCAGCAGGGGTACTAACACAAAAACACGGTGATGCCAGCAGGCCAATTGCATACTACAGCGCGCAGCTAGACACGGTAGCGCGATCCCTCCCCACATGCTTGCGTAGCGTTGCTGCGATAGCATTGCTAGTAACGAAAAGCGAAGACGTCGTGCTAGGTCACAACCTCACAATTCATACACCACATGCAGTGTCAGCCTTGCTAAATTCTGCCCAAACCAGGCACGTCTCATCAGCGCGGTTTACGAGATGGGAATTGGCATTAATGGCCCCAGTAAACATCACCATAAGGAGGTGCAGCGCATTAAACCCTGCAACATTTCTCCCAGGTGTGCCTGGACAGGCACAAAGGGTGGGAGGTGAGAGTGATGGGGAAGGAGGATTTAATGCAAAGGAAGATACACATGATTGTATGGAATATTTGACCCAAAATTTTTCCGCAAGGCCTGACATCAGTGACAATCCACTAGAAGATGCAGAACTCACGTTCTACACGGACGGTAGTTGTCACAGACAGTCAGACTCGGGAGACTTGTGTACTGGATACGCAGTCGTAGATGACCAAGACACCATAGAAGCGGAACCGCTAGGCCCACCTCACTCAGCCCAGGTTGCTGAACTGGTCGCCCTAACCAGAGCATGTGAATTGGCTAAGGGTAAGTCTGCCAATATCTACACCGATTCTAGATACGCGTTCGGGGTAGTCCATGATTTCGGAGCGCTATGGCGTCTCAGAAATTTCATGACGGCAGCTGGTACACCGATAGCGCATGCAGCTCACATAAAAAGGCTTCTAACAGCGATACAGGAACCCGACAGAGTGGCTGTTATCAAATGTAAAGCACATACATATAGTCAAGACCCAGTATCCCTTGGTAACAGCCGAGCAGACGAAGCTGCAAAGCTTGCAGCTGCTACCCCCATACGGACAGACACCACACAACTGATGGTATTTAATACCATCAACACACAAAAGTTGTGTGAAATGCAGAATTTGTGTTCCACTCAGGAGAAGGCAGTCTGGAAGGCAAAGGGATATGGCCAGGAGTCCTCAGGGCTCTGGACGGATGGACATGGTAAACCAGTGGCCCCCAGGGCATACCTTCCGTGTCTGGCTGAAGCAGCTCACGGGCTGACTCATCTAGGCAAGGAGGGGATGTGCAAATTGGTAAGAGCATACTGGTGCGCCCCAGGATTCTCCCCTCATGCTAGTAAAAGAGCAATGTCATGCCTTACCTGTCTGAGAAAGAATATTGGAAAGGCAATACCTACAGAACCCTCCCATATCCCACCTGCCGGCGGCCCTTTCCAAGTAATACAAATTGACTTCATTCAATTACCCCCATGTAGAAATTTGAAATATGTACTTGTTTGCATAGATGTTTTCTCGAATTGGGTCGAGGCTTTTCCAGCAGCTACAAATACCGCTATGTTTACAGCTAAGAAAATTGTGCAGGAATTTGTATGTAGATATGGTATCCCTAGAATCATTGAAAGTGATAGGGGTACCCATTTTACAGGTGATGTCTTTCAAGGAATGTGTAAGTTGATGGGAATTGATAGTAAGCTGCACACTCCGTACCGTCCACAGGCGAGTGCGAAGGTCGAAAGAGTGAACAGCACTATTAAAAATAAATTGAGTAAAGTAATGGCAGAGACAGGATTGACGTGGCCAGAAGCTTTACCCATTGTTTTGTATAGTATCAGAACCACTCCCAGGTCCCCTCTTAATCTGTCTCCTTTTGAAATTCTGTTTGGTCGACAACCGCATGTCATAATTAACCCTCAGGATGATTTGAAATGTAACAATGAAGTAACTGTAAAGTACTTAATTAATATGAGTAAGCAGTTGAGGAATCAAAATGATAATCTGAAGTTGGTGATTCCTGATTTACCAGATAGTAATTGTCATGACATTGAACCTGGGGATTATGTAATGATACGAAATTTTCTACGCTCAGGTTGTCTTATTGATAGATGGGAAGGACCATACCAGGTCTTATTGACTAGCACCACAGCATTGAAGGTTGCTGAGAGAGAGACTTGGGTCCATTCATCCCACTGCAAGAAGGTTGCTGATCCAGAGAAGTCCCGTGATAAGGAACAGACGGTAGAGGTTGTATCACTAGAGTGTCTGTTCCAGGAGGACTGAGGCGGCACCTGAGCCTTGAAGACCGAAAGCAGCTGTCGACTCCCCTCTCCCTTTTATTGTTTTCTCCACTTCCCATCCCCTCTCCTTTAAAATTTCTTTTTCCCCCTTCTCATTCTTCTCTATTTCCTCCTCAAAGATGGACTTGCCCCAAGAGACTGTGATCCGGATTTTGATGTTAACCATGATGTTGACCAGAGCAGTCTGTTCCGGCGAGAGTACCATAGAGGTCGAAAGAGGTTCTGGAATGGGTTCCGATTATGATGATGGAGGCGTAGTTTTCCAAGATCAACCAAGCCAACAAGCAAAGGCGAGTATCAGAAAACGATCCGATAGAAGAAATTGTGATGGATTGTTAGCTGAGGAAAATTGTATCTGTAGGCTCTGTGATAATCTGGTTGAAGATGGATGCATAAAGAAATGCCAATCTAGTTTTAATATCCATATAGACCGGCATCCATTGAGTGACTATCACTCCTTAGTGGGTAACGTGTTAAACCAAACAGATTGTTGGGTATGCTCTCAAGTACCTCAGGGTCACAGTAAATCAGGGCTAGTACCATTTCCTTTAACGTTAGGGGAGGTACTTGAGCTAAGTGGTGGGAGACCGGTGGACCGGAGGTTTAACATCTCCAGCCCTCCTAGTTTGAAGCTCCACCAATACCATGTGGATAGGTCCCTCATATGCTTTAACATCTCCAATCCTAGAAAACCGGGAAATTGGGAAGTGTCATGGAGCAACCTTACCATGACCTTTTCACACAGAGCAGATAGAATGCCTACAGATACAGAGCTCGTACGCCACATAGCCAGTAGAGGAAAATCTTTCCGGTATCGATATACCTTAGGAAATAGGATTACTAAAGTTGGAGAGGTATCACCAGGATACTGTGCACATATCGTACAAACCGATACGTGCATTAGGCAGATGGAAGAATTAGGGTCAGGAGATTTCACCTGGAAGGTTTGTAATATGGTCATGTCCTTCTCCGTCCCCTATGTTCTCCCCGATGATGCATATTTCATATGTGGGAGAAAGGCGTACAAGTGGCTTGCCCCAAACTCTGAAGGATTGTGTTATATTGGAAAAGTATTGCCTGAAGTAATGACTGTTACACATGACAAAATGAAGGACATACACCGTGGTGCCCAAACTCCTTATACTCACACACACTACGAGCACCTTGTTAAAAGACAACTGTCAGAAAGGTTAGAGCATCCGGCCTCTGATCTTATCCATGAATCCACCGGGATTCAGGTTCTGGTAGCGTTAGATTTCACTCGCACCGCTCGAGGTGTGATGAATTATAGATACATTTCCGCACTCGCCAATTTGTTAGATAATATCACTGAAATGTATGATGACACGTTTAGATACACTGGAAGAGAACTTCAAGCTTACAAAACAGAACTAGTTCAGCATAGGATGGTTCTTAATTATCTTACAGCAGTAACAGGCGGATATTGTGTTACATTGGCAACACAGTACGGCATAAAGTGTTGCACGTATATCACAAATAGCACCGAGGATCCGATAGAGGTCATAGACCAAAAGATGGACGATATTCTGCAATTAAAGTGGGAATTTCGTCGAAAACACAATCTCACCCTTGCTGCTGTAGGTAATGAGCTGACTGGTTGGGTGTCATGGTTGAACCCGCGAAATTGGTTCTCCGGTTTAGGAGACTGGGCTCAAGGAGTCATAATGGATGTTGGAAAGTTTCTCCTATGTATTTTGGGTGTCGTTATATCGTTTGGATTGATATTTAGATGCGGGCAGGCTTTAATAAGGTGCAAACAAAGTACAAAAGTGATGAGCTTGAGGAGTGAGGAAACTGTAATTAACCTGGATTTGATTTATGACCCAATGCTAGAAACCATGACGTAATGATGTAATAAGTATACGGTCCGTCTTTCACCCATTTCTATGTTTTCCTCCGAGGTACAAAGACCCACGTAGACGAAGGATTTGATGAGCCAAGGGGCCGACAACGGAAAGATGGAAAGAAGAAGAGCAGACGACCTGATAAACAAGATTTTGATGGACAATGCCATGGGTACCCCAGTTTCCCTAGGAACCTTAAAATCACGATAGCCCAACATTTTTTGTAAATCCATGGACGTTGTATGCTTTACTCACGATTTATGAGCAAAAGCACAAAGAAGAAGACTCCAATCAACTGACACCAATCAAGACCTCAATCGACGAATGTACATTTCCCTGACATAGAATATTATTGCATTTTTCGTAAGTGTTCTTTATCTTCATCTCTACAACCCTCAGGTAACAACACACATAGACGATAGGGAATACAGGCACAGATATCAGCAACCACATACCTCCCCCATTCATGTATCATCAACTAAAATGTGCATCCCCATTGTGTTACAACCACAGCCGAAATGAGCTCGGTAGAGTTTGACAGCCCATCCACAGACCTGTACCACAGGATAAGAAGGAATTCAAATGTATACTTCGCAATACCTCGAAGCTTGATTTACCACACGTACGGCACGATGATACATGACCCTCCAAACATGGACTCATACACACATGCTTCTACTTTCTCACTAGGTCATACCCTCTTCACACCTACTCCATTCTTCTTCCTTTCCCCACCATGGAAATCAATTAACCCCTGACTTACATTTTTCTCCTTAAATATTTTGTGGCAGTTATTATTGACTGCCAAAGGGTGGACTGTCAAAGTCAGAAAAATGTCTCAATGCACGTTGCCATATTTGCACCGCACACTGGTCCGTGCTGCGCATGCGTACACTCTCCCGTGGAAGCGCATACCCGCAATAGCGTGCACTCGCACGCGCAGTATGCGCATTTACGGTAGAGTTTATGTGATCGTAGCGTGCGACTCATTAGTTACAAATGTTCACAATTAATGTAGTTTATAGATCATGATCCCTTTGATAGTTTCTGTAAGTTTGGTTAAAGTATAATGTCCCAGAGCTGAGGAATCCCTCTTTGCATCGTACGAAGGGTTTAACAGGAATCATACAGCAGTGTTTGGTACCCATCGGAAGAGTATTTAATTAGCAATATTCCGGTGTTGGTTTGGAGCGTATTAATCGCTCGTGCGAATAGTTATGGACATAAGAAGTTTATGTCCATTTCTATGATTTGCACATACTCAGGTATGCGGCGGGAAACCCAGTTTCCCACCCACCTGAGCTGTTGGAAATCGTCACAGCCCACCTGTATGAATCACCCTATGACCTTTTGTTATGATGCAGGGCCGAATTCCTTCGGCCAATGGACAATGGGATTGTAGGACCAGGAGATTGCATTGTGTGTGGAGCATAAATAGGCAGGCCGACCACATCCAGCTCTCACTCTCTCATCAACGGTTATCTGCTGATAATCGGGAGCTGGATATCGAGGCGCTGGCGATCATACCCTTTGTGCGTAAGTTCTCTCCATAATCATTGTCTTTCTGCGAGCCAATCTCTCTCTCTCTCTCTCTCTCTCTCTCTCTCTCTCTCTATCTCCCTCTCTCCTCTTTTTCTCTTAAATACCTTATAGTATTATAGTATTGTATCGTATTGCATTTAGGTCAGTGTAGTATTGTCTTTTTGTATTTATTGTTTAGTTCTGTGGTTAGGAAGTCTCTGTTATATTGTAGTGTATCATATGTACTGTTATCCCCTTTTACAAGTATATTAGACATAATACAGTTAATAGGCCTTGGAAACCTAAACCAGTATCTGTGTATTTCCTATAGTGATAAGTGTTCATTTGAGCGTCGGTGACGCTCATGCAGCTTTGTAGATAGTCAGGTTCCACAAGGTTGCACTTACACCCTGTACTCACATTAAGGTATTCAGTGTATTTCATCGGTATAAGGTTTAACATAAAGGTATAGTGTTGTGAGCGTCTGCACCGCTGGTGACCTCCTCGTGGTCTCTAGCGTATGCTGCGTTACAGCGAATCTTTCCCCTAGACATAACCAATAACGTGTCCTGTGATCACTGGGCCGTGAGCGAACGTGACGCTTGAGCGTCTCGCCTACGGCTGAGCGATCGTTACGCAAATAGCGTATCATTACGGTATTTCTTAAGTAAACAGCGTACAGTGTTCTTAGCTTCATAAGGGTTGTTTATATGACAAAGGAATTTAGCATTGTCAGGTGCATGTCTGGGCCCTACGCTTTTCCCTCGCTGCCCTCCTTGTGCATTTCCCCCGTTGGGGTGGTGCCCAAGGAGGCCACGGACAAGTTCCGCCTGATACAGCACTTATCGCACCCTCCGGGCTTTTCGGTTAACGACGCTGTTCCGCAGGCTGAGTGCAGGGTACGTTATCAGTCTTTTGATGACGCTCTGCGCTTGGTGCGGAATTGTGGTCCGGGGGGTCTGTTGGCAAAATTGGACGTGGAGTCGGATTTCTGGCTACTTCCACTGCATCCGGATTTCCCTGCGGTTGCTGGGTTTCAAACTAGGGGGCGAGTTTTACATGGATCGGTGTCTCCCCATGGGTTGTTCAGTCTCCTGCGCCTACTTTGAGAGTTTCAGCACATTTTTGCATTGGTGCGCCCAGTCCGCCTCCGGCCAACGCGGGGTGACTCAATACATGGACGATTTTCTCTTTGTGGGTCCGGGGGGCAGTTCGATCTGTGGGGATATTCTGTCGGTGGCTGGATCCTTGTTCGTCAGTTTAGGGGTGCCGGTCGCGCCGGACAAGTGTGAGGGCCCCTGCACTTGTCTTAGCTATTTAGGAATTGAAATACACACGGTGGGGGGTTGCTGTCGCCTACCCGAAGATAAAGTGCGTAAGCTTTTGGGTTTAATTACTGACTGTTTGGGCAAACGCAGGTTTCAGCTTAAGCAGGTACAGTCCTTGCTGGGTTCTTTCAACTTTGCGGGCCGGATTATCCCCATGGGGAGAATTTTCTGTCGCAAACTTGAACGGGCCACGGCGGGGACGGTCCAGCAACATCGCACCATGTACCTTCCCCGCGAAATCAGGTATGATTTGCGGATTTGGTCTCTTTCCTGGTGTCCTTCAACAGGGAGTTTTTGTGGCCTTCGCCTTGTTGTGCCAGCAAGCGACTACAATGGTGCACGGATGCCTCGGGCAGTCAAGGTTTTGCTGGGGCATGGTGCGCTGCTTCCTGGCAGGCCCCTTGGGTAACGCGAGGTTTTACCAAGAACCTCCTTTTGCTGGAATTGTTCCCGGTCATAGTGGCTCTTGAGTTAAGGGCCTGCCAGTGCGCGGATAGGGACATCTCGTTTCGTTGCGACAATTTGGGGGTGGTACATGCGATTAATAATAAGCGTTCCTCCTCTCCTGCAGGCTCTGAGGCTGCTACGGCATCTAGTGTTAGTTTGCTTGCGGCGCAGTATTAATTTCAGGGCCCGTCACGTTCCTGGATTCGACAACGGAATGGCGGATGCGTTGTCTCGATTCCATTTTGACAAGTTCCGGGCGTTGGTTCCGGGAGAGGCGGCGGAGGGTTTACTGTGCCCGCCTTCTGTCTGGCAGATTGTCGAATCGGGTTAGCTGCTCTAGCCAGGTGTGCTCTGGCTCCCTCCACTATCAGGGCGTATGATGCAGCCTGGCGCGATTGGTCGGTCTTTCAAAGTAGGTACGGGGTAGCGGGTGAGTCCTCGGCTGACGCCTTGATGGTCTTTGTTTGGGAACATTACCAAACCGGTAGGCCAAAAGCGGCCATGGCATCTGCCCTTGCGGGCATTGCTTTTCACTCGCGGCTCCACGGGATGACGGACCCCACGGGGTCTTTTGTCCTTTCCAGAGCCCTGAAAGGTTGGGCTAGGTTGCGTCCGGCGCCCGCGGACTCCCGTAGACCCGTGACGTTGCAACTTCAGACAGAGTTGCTGTGTGTGCTGCCTCTAATTGCGACCTCGGAATTCGAGGTGGATTTGCTTAGTTGTGCGTATTCCCTGACCCCCTTTTTTTTGGGGGGGGGGGGCTTTCCAAGTAGGCGAGTTAGTGGCATGCAGCAAGGCATCTCGGTTCGGGTCTGCTCTACGAAAAGGTGCGCATGCAGGATGGCCTGTTACTCTGTAGGATTGTGCGGTCCAAGACAGATCAAACAGGTCGGGGTCGCGGGGTGTCCTTGGAGGCCCAGGAGAAAACGGGCGCTTGCCCGCTGCTGTTGACGCAGGAGTATATACGGTTGAGGCCTCCGGGGGGCGACCAGTTGCTGGTGCACGCGCAGGTTGGCCCGCTGACAAAGTTTCAATTTGCTGCTGTGTTTAAAAAATGTTTGGCGGCTTGCGGGGGGCGGACTTCGGTACCCATTCCTTTCGGATTGGGGCGGCTTCCCATGCAGCAGCTACGGGTTAATCCCCTACGGTTATTAGGGAGCTGGGCCGTTGGAAGTCTGCCTCCTATAGGTCTTATGTCCGTTTGGATAAGTTGTAGGTGCGCCTGTTGCGCTAACCCAAAAACGTGTTTACTCGTCGGTTTTTGAACGCCTCCGTTCAGGAATCGAGGGTGTGAAGTGAATTTTTTAAATCTTTCCTCCGAGGGGGCCTAATTTCAATTGGCTGTTCTATCAAGGTCCACGGGAGGTTTTTTGATTTTTCTCCTTCACTTGGGTTTTTGTTACGTTATGCATTCTATGTATTGTGCTCACAATTCTGATGTTAGGATGTTTTCTTTTTCAGCTATCGTCAATTTTGGGGAGCATATATGGCTGGTTGGCCATTCCTATATTTTTTGGGCGGCAAGGCATCCCAGGGCACTTATGGCAGCTGATGTTTTTGGGTCTAGGGAATTTCGATGGTTAGGTGTCAGAGGTATGTTGGGGGGTGACTTGTTGCGGCTCCTTTTTTCCCATGAGCGCCGCTGGGGTCGCCCTAGTTGTATTGTCCTTCATTTAGGTGGTAATGATCTAGGTCGAGTTAAGGGCTTAGATTTGATTTGTCCGTTAAGGCGGATTTGGTGGCGATTCGTTGTCACTGGCCAGGAGTGCGCATTGTTTGGTCGGAGATAGTGCCGCGTTTTCATTGGCGTGGGGCGGTGCGTTTCTCGGCGCTGGAGAAGGCCCGCAAGAAGGTGAATTCGGCAGTGTCTCTCTTTGTTAGGGCCATAGATGGAGTAGCTATCAGGCATCCTTTACTTGTGCTGCGTAATAGGCAGTTATACAAGGAGGGTGGGGTTCATCTTTCTCCGGAAGGAGTGCAGATTTTCCTGGAGGATATTTTTGGTCCTTTTCGGTAGGGCTATTTAGTTTGTTCTTAGTTGGTTTTGGTTGCGGATGGCGGTTTGTAAACCTTTGTGGCGGGAAGTCGCTACCAACCAGCTGTCACACAGATATAAGTGGTCATTGTCTCTTTAGAAGGACGGCAGGTGTGTCCTTCTCTTGCGGTTGGACATTTAGACGTTCCCCTGCGGGAACCGAACGTTTGCCAGAGAAAAGAGGGGTGAGGCCAGCACAATGCGGGTTATGCGGGAAGGAGGCGGGGTCTGGGTACTCACCTCCTTGGTTTGGTGGTTTTCATCTAGGTGACTGGTGCTGGTGTCTGGTAGCGACTTTCTGTTTGCCATCCTCCAAGCTAAATTGAAATCTATAATCTAAATTAATTCTAATTCGATCACAATTATAGTTTAAAGAGTTGGTCAGCGATCAAGAAACATCGTCTGACCTTTAACTCCAGCTACTGTGTCCGTGTCTTTATTTCAGTGTGTTGTGTCGTGTTATTTTAATGATAAGCTATCTTAAGAAAAAGGTTTATGTAATCACAATAAAGTTATGGGCGCCTTAATGGGAACCTTTGTGACTGTGGTCCCAGCTCTCTTGAGGTCATTGACCTGGTCCCCCCATGTAGTTCTGGGCTGATTCCTCACCGTTCTCTAAATCATTGATACCCCACGAGGTGAGATCTTGCATGGAGCCCCAGGTCGAGGGAGATTGTCAGTGATCTTGTATTTCTTCCATTTTTTAATAATTGCGCCAACAGTTGATCTCTTCTCACCAAGCTGCTTGCCTATTGTCGAGTAGCTCATCCCAGCCTTGTGCAGCTCTACAATTTTGTCCCTGGTGTCCTTAGACAACTCTCTGATCTTGGCCATGGTGGAGAGGTAGCAGTCTGACTGTTTGAGGGTGTGGACAGGTGTCTTTTATACAGATAACCAGTTCAAACAGGTGCCATTAATACAGGTAACGAGTGGAGGATAGAAGAGCTTCTTAAAGAAGAAGTAACAGGTCTGTGAGAGCCAGAAATCTTGCTGCTTGGTAGGTGTCCAAATATTTATTTTCCACAAGAATATACAAGTAAATTGCTTAAAAATCATACAATGTGATTTCTAGATTCTGTCTCTCACAGTTGAAGTGTATGATGGAAATTACAGACCTCTCTCATCTTTTTTAAGTAAGTCAACTTGCACAATCGGTGGCTGTCCAAATACTTTTTTGCCCCATTGTATATATTTATAAAGCGGCGCAGACCATGCATTGTGTAATGGCCAGCCATGGCCCTTAAGCATGGGAACCTATCACTGCATCCCCCCCCCCCCCCGGTGGGTCCTTCATGCCGCAGTCCTACCCTGACTTCATTATCCTCCATTAACAACAAATCCGCCACAAGTGTAGATCCGTAGTACTCACCCATAATTGTTCCACATTGTTTAATCAGCCCCCGACACACAGCGCAGTCTCCTAAGAGTCACACCATCCCTATGCAGACGCAACTGCCAGGTCGTAACAACAGGGGCGTGGCCTCATCATGGGTGGGCAGTATGGGGATGTGGAGGTGCATTTTGATGCGACTCAGCGCAAATTATGTCATCAGCATCCCTGGACAACCCGCTTTCAAAGACGGCTGATCGTTTAGAATTTGCTGCAGTGTTTGTGTGTAGATGTACTTTGTAATCAGTGGGTAGGTGATCATTGATCCCTATAACCATCAGAAACAGAACACACTTTCCTTATCCTCTGGAACACAAATCAACGAGAAATGAGCAGAAAATCCTACATACGCATTTCTGCCCAGAACGCTGGCATTTTCCTGCCTACCGGGGGGATAAAGCCATGCCTGCTGCAGCACTTAGTAGATACATCCAACTGCCCCGATTTTTGTGGGACAGTCCCGTATTTCTTGGACTGTCCCGCCTGCGTGCCGCAGTGTGAGGGGGGGGGGGGGGGGGTGGCAGTTGGGAGACCCTCTCTCACTTGCAGTGCAGCGGTGAGTAGGTGAATAGCGTCTATTCACTGGGAGAGGACAGGGGGCACGGCCAGCTGCTCACAGAGCACTGGTGCATGCCCCCATAGTGATGAAAATGGGGGACGTGGCTCATGATCGCGATATTCCCTTTTTGGGAGCGCGGAAGAGTCCCTCTTTCTGGGACAGAATGTTGGGACAAATGCTTAGTATACAGATTCGGCCACAGTCACATGCGGACGTACAAATGCTGCACAATGTAGTTTTTATGGCTCTCAGTTGTTTTTATTTATGTACATAAGATGCACATTTTTAATTCAAAAAAAGATTGATGCGGCTTAAACGCCCAGGAACTGGAGCCCCTGGAGAGGGGGAGGGGCTATTTGCTGCAACTAGGGGGTGATTCCGAGTTGTTAGCTCGCTAGCAGATTTTAGCAGCATTGCACACGCTAGGCCGCCGCCCTCTGGGAGTGTATCTTAGCTTAGCAGAATTGCGAATGGAAATTTCTTAGCAGTTTCTGAGTAGCTCCAGACCTACTCACAGATTGCGATCAGCTCAGGCCGTTTCGTTCCTGGTTTGACGTCACAAACACGGCCAGCGTTCGGCCAGCCACTCCCCCGTTTCTCCAGACACTCCCACGTTTTTTCCTGGCACGCCTGCGTTTTTGCGCACACTCCCAGAAAACGGTCCTTTTCCGCCCAGAAACACCCACTTCCTGTCAATCACACTCCGATCACTTCAACGATGAAAAATCTTCGTTCGGACGTGAGTAAATCTGCTAAGTTTTGTGCTAAAATACTAACCGCGGGGGTCATTCCGAGTTGTTCGCTCGTTATTTTTTTTCGCTACGGAGCGATTAGTCGCAAACTGCGCATGCGCAATGTACGCAGTGCGCCTGCGCCAAGTAAATTAGCTCAAAAGTTTGGTATTTTACTCACGGCGTAACAACGTTTTTTCATCGTTCTGCTGATCGTAGTGTGATTGACAGGAAGTGGGTGTCTCTGGGCGGAAACTGACCGTTTTCTGGGAGTGTGCGGAAAAACGCAGGCGTTTCAGGGAAAAACGCGGGAGTGTCTGGAGAAATGGGAGAGTGGCTGGCCGAACGCTGGGCGTGTGTGACATCAAATCAGGAACGAAACTGACTGAACTGATCGCAGTGTAGGAGTAAGTCTGGAGCTACTCAGAAACTGCTAAGAAATTTTTTATTCGCAATTCTGCTAATCTTTCGTCCGCTATTCTGCTAAGCTAAGATTCACTCCCAGAGGGCAGCGGCCTAGCGTGTGCAATGCTGCTAAAAGCAGCTAGCGAGCGAACAACTCGGAATCACCCCCGCATGCGCACTTCGTACCCTGCGCATTTTTGCCTTAATCACTCCGTTGTGAAAATCGGCCATGAGTGAACAACTCGGAATGACCCCCCTAGAGCTACAGTGTATGGCACATTGGTAGGTAGTGCTATTTTAATGTTAGGGCTGCAGTCCCCCCAGAGAAAATGGGGTACGTTGTGGGACAAATTAACTAAATATAAACGTATAACTAGGTAGATGATGTATCCATGTCATTTGTAGGCAGCAGATACAGTATATTAACCTTCAGTATACAGAGAACTGATATTATGTCATTGCTCTCCACTAGTGAGCAGCCCGCTTACATTTATAGACCCCTCTCCGTCAGTCTTCAGTGTTACAGGGAAAGGGCAGGTTGAGGACAGACCCTCAGGGGGCTGCCCGGGTCACCTGTTACCATGAAAACCACCATCTGATCATTTCATGCTCACACAGACAGACTAGAATGTCTCAGCTCAGTGTACGTCCTGCAAGTGCAAGCCTGGGGACCAGTACAATGACTCATTGCATCCATCCTCAGCCTGACGCAGAAAATCCTACTTATAAATAGGAAACAATGCAATATAAATCTATACACAAAGGGGGAGATTCAGTTAGGCGCGGGGATTACACCGCAGCTAATAGAACAAGTTACCCAATTCAGTTAGCCGAGGGAACCCGCGTGCTGATCCCCAAAAGTCAGATTTCTTTTCTCATACTGTAGCCTTAGGAGCTGCGAGACAAAACTGCATTAATGCACCACTCTTCATTTAATAAGCGGGGAACACATTACATTCTGCACAGGGCCGGCAACAGAAATCTTGGGCCCGGTACACTGATATCTCTGCGCCTCCCCCTCCCCCAACCTACTCCCCCTTCCCCCTTGACCTCAGACCCACACATCCCTGCCTGCAAACCTAACCCTTCCCCCGCAGCCTAACCCTAACCCACCTTGGCATACTTACGTTCGGGATGCCGGCGTCACCATTCTGACTGCCGGGATCCCAACTACATTCCGTGGGAAACAGTCCTTTAAGAAGCTAAAATGGTAAATAAATACAACCCAGGCGCTTGAAATGGTGTGCTTTGCTGCAAGCTGCCACCATAAAAAGGGGGTTGTCAGACCCACAATAAACAATATATAAAAAGAAAGAGATGGATGTCGCTGATAAATGATTTCTTGACTGGATAGAACAATATTAAAATAATTATACATTGTATAACAACAATGGCATTAATCAATAAAATAAATCTCACATAACATAAACACCCTGGATAAGCATATTTAACATATAATTCTATTAATATTGTTTTATCCAGTGCATCAAGAAAACATTTATCAGCTACTTTCAGAAGCCTAGTTCCAAATCCCCAAACTCCTGGAGAGCCAAGAGCGCACACTTACCAATATACACAGCTGCCTGCCGCTATCCAGACAAGGCTCCGAGTTTCCAGACAGCCTGGGGTAAATTTACTAAGATTCGTAATTCTCCCGATTTGGTGGGAGAATAATCACGAATGACATCGAAAGTGTAAAACTGCAACTTTTTGAATTTGTTACGATGGATTTACTAAGCTGCCGTATTTTGCCTTTTCGGGTTTTCCGATGTCGATGTCATTCGTTTTTTTTTTTCAGTTTTTTTACGGCAGTGATTAGCAAAACACTGCCGACTTTTTTACAATGAATCTCGGCCGGATCTGTGTGATCCGTGCTGGGGTTCATTTTTTTTTAAATTAAACACTGTAAAATCCAAAAAAAAAATTGCGTGGGGTCCCCTCTCCTAAGCATAACCAGCCTCGGGCTCTTTGAGCCGATCCTGGTTGCAGAAATATGAGGAAAAAATTGACAGGGGTTCCCCCATATTTAAGCAACCAGCATCGGGCTCTGCGCCTGGTCCTGGTTCCAAAAATACGGGGGACAAAAAGAGTAGGGGTCCCCCGTATTTTTAAAACCAGCACCGGGCTCCACTAGCTGGACAGATAATGCCACAGCCGGGGGTCACTTTGATATAGTGCCCTTCGGCCGTGGCATCAAAAATCCAACTAGTCACCCCTGGCCGGGGTACCCTGGGGGAGTGGGGACCCCTTCAATCAAGGGGTCCCCCCCCAGCCACCCAAGGGCCAGGGGTGAAGCCCGAGGCTGTCCCCCCCATCCAATGGGCTGCGGATGGGGAGGCTGATAGCCTTTTGTGATAATGAAAAGATATTGTTTTTAGTAGCAGTACTACAAGGCCCAGCAAGCCTCCCCCGCATGCTGGTACTTGGAGAACCACAAGTACCAGCATGCGACGGAAAAACGGGCCCGCTGGTACCTGTAGTACTACTACTAAAAAAATACCCAAAAAAAGACAAGACACACACACCGTGAAAGTAAAGATTTATTACATACATGCACACAAACATATACACATACTTACCTTATGTTCACACGAGGGTCTGTCCTCTTCTCCAGTAGAATCCAAGGGGTACCTGTTGAATAAATTCTACTCACCAGATCGCGGGTCCCAGGGTCCTCGGGGCATCCATTTGTAATCCACGTACTTGCATAAAATAAGAAAACGCAAAGCCGAGCCACGAACTGAAAGGGGCCCCATGTTTTCACATGGGACTCCTTTCCCCGAATGCCAGAAACCCACTCTGACTGATGTCTAAGTGGGTTTCTTCAGCCAATCAGGGAGCGCTACGTTGTAGCACTCTCCTGATCGGCTGTGTGCTTCTGTACTGAGTGACAGGCGGCACACGGCAGTGTTACAATGTAGCGCCTATGCGCTCCATTGTAACCAATGGTGGGAACTTTCTGCTCAGCGGTGACGTCACTTTAGGTCAACCGCAGGGCAGAAAGTTCCCACCATTGGTTACAATGGAGCGCATAGGCGCTACATTGTATCACTGCCGTGTGCCGCCTGTCACTCAGTACAGGAGCACACAGCCGATCAGGAGAGTGCTACAACGTGGCGCTCCCTGATTGGCTGAAGAAACCCACTTAGACATCAGTCAGAGTGGGTTTCTGGCATTCGGGGAAAGGAGTCCCATGTGAAAACATGGGGCCCCTTTCAGTTCGTGGCTCGGCTTTCCGTTTTCTTATTTTATGCAAGTACGTGGATTACAAATGGATGCCCCGAGGACCCTGGGACCCGCGATCTGGTGAGTAGAATTTATTCAACAGGTACCCCTTGGATTCTACTGGACAAGAGGACCGACCTGCGTGTGAACATAAGGTAAGTATGTGTATATGTTTGTGTGCATGTATGTAATAAATCTTTACTTTCACGGTGTGTGTGTCTTGTCTTTTTTTGGGTATTTTTTTAGTAGTAGTACTACAGGTACCAGTGGGCCCGTTTTTCCGTCGCATGCTGGTACTTGTGGTTCTCCAAGTACCAGCATGCGGGGGAGGCTTGCTGGGCCTTGTAGTACTGCTACTAAAAACAATGGCCCTCATTCCGAGTTGATCGGTCGCAATGCGAATGTAGCAGAGTTACACACGCTAAGCCGCCGCCTACTGGGAGTGTATCTTAGCTTCTTAAAAGTGCGACCGAAGTAATCGCAATATTGCGATCACAAACCTCGTAGCAGTTTTGGAGTAGCTTCAGACTTACTCTGCCTGTTCGATCAGTTCAGTGCTTGTCGTTCCTGGTTGACGTCACAAACACACCCAGCGTTCGCCCAGGCACTCCCACCGTTTCTCCGGCCACTCCTGCGTTTTTTCCGGAAACGGTAGCGTTTTCAGCCACACGCCCCTGAAACGCCGTGTTTCCGCCCAGTAACACCCATTTCCTGTCAATCACATTACGATCGCCGGAGCGATGAAAAAGCCGTGAGTAAAATTGCTTTCTACATAGCAAAGTTACTTGGCGCAGTCGCAGTGCGAACATTGCGCATGCGTACTAAGCGGATTTTCATTGCGATGCGATGAAAAATACCGAGCGAACGACTCGGAATGAGGGCCAATATCTTTTCATTATCACAAAAGGCTATCAGCCTCCCCATCCGCAGCCCATTGGATGGGGGGGGACAGCCTCGGGCTTCACCCCTGGCCCTTGGGTGGCTGGGGGGGGGGGGACCCCTTGATTGAAGGGGTCCCCACTCCCCCAGGGTACCCCGGCCAGGGGTGACTAGTTGGATTTTTGATGCCACGGCCGCAGGGCACTATATCAAAGTGACCCCCGGCTGTGGCATTATCTGTCCAGCTAGTGGAGCCCGGTGCTGGTTTTAAAAATACGGGGGACCCCTACTCTTTTTGTCCCCCGTATTTTTGGAACCAGGACCAGGCGCAGAGCCCGATGCTGGTTGCTTAAATATGGGGGAACCCCTGTAAATTTTTTCCCCATATTTCTGCAACCAGGATCGGCTCAAAGAGCCCGAGGCTGGTTATGCTTAGGAGGGGGGACCCCACGCAATTTTTTTACAGAAAATAACCACTTTCCCACCCCTTCCCACTGATATACATGCACGGATCTCATGGATCCGTGCATGCCTATCCAATCACGGAAAAAAAAAGCAGGTCTGTTTTTTTTTAGCACTTTTTTACGAGGTGTAATTTTTCACGGCAGTGTTTGTTTGTTTTTTGCTTTGCACTTCTTAGTAAATTACCGAGATTCATACTTAAACAGCCGCGTTTTGACCGATGGTGTATTCATTCGTAATTTTTTTGTTGGACTTCCAAAAAATTACGAATGCCCTCATCACTGCCGTGATTATTGCTTAGTAAATTACCGAGATGACACTTTGATGAAAAAACGGCATCTCGGTCAAAATCGGGACCTTAGTAAATTTACCCCCCTGAGTCTGTTGTATTCCTCAAGTCTGTCTGTGAGCTGCGCCGGCCGTGCGGTCTCTATAGCCGATTGCAGTCCCGCTCCTGCTCGGCTGCTCCTCACAGCAGAGACACAGGGCGGTCGGGGAGGAGAGAAGTGGAGGACGCAGCGGTGTCGCGCATAGCCCGGCGCGATGTCGCTGCACACGGGGACTTCAGGAGATCCGGACAGCTGACCTGGGGAGATGGGAGCTACACACAGCGGGCGGCCGGCGAGATGCCGCGATATCAAAACTTATACCTTAAAAACGTGAATCCATGCTGCACTGCTGCAGGTGGACCTTGGGGCCCCTCACAACGTCGGGGCCCGGGATGGATGTCCCCTTTGACCCCCCCTGTCGCCGGGCCTGATTCTGCATCACCAGAGGTTTTACCGCGCAGGGAAAAAAGTATTAGAATGGCTCCAGGCACGAAGCCCAGAGCATTTCCCCGCGCAGCAAACCCCGCTGCTAATTGAATTCCCCCCAATTGGCCTAATTGTGAGTTAGACGCAATGTCAATGTCAGACGCAGTTGAGAGATATCTTCTGTTGTGCACACAGTTGCGATTGACACTCTAAAGACGCACAGAGACACAAATGCACTTTCTCAAGGCACTGCAAGTGGACGCCTCAGTGGTGTGAAAATTTGCTGTGGCATTAGCATAAGGTGCAGACGGGACTGTGGCCAAAGACAAAGCCAGGGCGCCCAACTCAGTTTCAGGATCATGCTTCCCAACCGTCCTGATTTGGGAGTGAGGGTCTGTAAGGCATAGTGGCACGGTCATCTACATTTGCAGTAAGTTAGTTGTGTATTTTGCAGTTGCCTCTGGTGCAAACAGTAATTAAAAGGTGTTTTATGTGCGGGGAGATGGGGTAGTGTAGTAATGCAACTCTAAAGACGCAACAAGCGGTATTTGAGCGGCTAAAGACACAGAAAGTGTGTGTCTCAGTCCTTACATATGCAGACGCATGGCTGTATGGGCCTAATTCAAACCTGATCGCTGTGCTGCAAATGTGCAGAGGTCTGAGATCAGATAGTCACCGCCCAGGGAGAGTGAAAACTTGCTCCATGCAAGAGTGCGAATGCATGTGTACAGTGCCGTTTCTAGCGGCGGGCGAGCCGTGCAACCGCACGGGGCGCCCGCCACGGCACTTTGTGACCACTGCTCTCCTCCCTCTCTCTCCCCCCGAGCGCTCCTGCTCGGGGGGCGGGGCTTCGTGGAATGACGCGTTTGCGTCGTGACGTCACGACGCAAACGCGTCATTTCGCAAAGCCCCGCCCCCCGAGCAGGAGCGCTCGGGGGGAGAGAGAGGGAGGAGAGGAGGACTGGAGATAACCATCTACAGAGGAGGCGGCCGGCGCGCGGGACCCGAAGAGCGGCAAGTTGTAAGTATTCTCTCTCTCTCTCTCTCTCCCTCCCTCCCTCCCCCCACTTGACACCTGCCGCACTGTGTAAAATGGGGATACCTGCCGCACTGTGTAAAATGGGGATACCTGCCGCACTGTGTAAAATGGGGATACCTGCCGCACTGTGTAAAATGGGGGCACCTGCCGCACTGTGTAAATGGGGATACCTGCCGCACTGTGTAAAATGGGGACACCTGCCGCACTGTGTAAAATGGGGACACCTGCCGCACTGTGTAAAATGGGGACACCTGCCGCACTGTGTAAAATGGGGGCACCTGCCGCACTGTGTAAAATGGGGGCACCTGCCGCACTGTGTAAAATGGGGATACCTGCCGCACTGTGTAAAATGGGGGCACCTGCCACACTGTGTAAAATGGGGGCACCTGCCGCACTGTGTAAAATGGGGATACCTGCCGCACTGTGTAAAATGGGGGCACCTGCCGCACTGTGTAAAATGGGGATACCTGCCGCACTGTGTAAAATGGGGGCACCTGCCGCACTGTGTAAAATGGGGGCACCTGCCGCACTGTGTAAAATGGGGATACCTGCCGCACTGTGTAAAATGGGGGCACCTGCCGCACTGTGTAAAATGGGGATACCTGCCGCACTGTGTAAAATGGGGACACCTGCCTGCGTACTGTGTAAAATGGGGGCACGTGCCTGCGTACTGTGTAAAATGGGGACACCTGCCAGCGTACTGTGTAAAATGGGGACACCTGCCTGCGTACTGTGTAAAATGGGGACACCTGCCTGCGTACTGTGTAAAATGGGGACACCTGCCTTCCGCACTTTGTAAAATGGGGACACCTGTCTGCCGCACTTTGTAAAATGGGGACACCTGCCTGCCGCACTTTGTAAAATGGGGACACCTGCCTGCCGCACTTTGTAAAATGGGGACACTTGCCTGGTGTAATGTGTAAAAAGGGGACTTTTTTATTCTTATTTTTTCCCCCTGTGGTGGGTGTGATATCAGACGAGGCCACGCCCACTGTAATGAGACCACGCCCATTTCAATCAGGCCACACAGCCTTGTCGGGAGCGCGCGCGCCTTCGGCGCGCGCATGCTTTTTTTCTGGCTATATGGGGGGGGCACGCAATTTTTTTTTTATAGCAATGGGGGGGGGGCGCATTTTGAAATCTCGCACTGGGAGCCAAATTGTCTAGAAACGGCCCTGCATGTGTACAGTGGGGGTGATTCCGAGTTGTTCGCTCGCTAGCTGCTTTTAGCAGCATTGCACACGCTAAGCCGCCGCCCTCTGGGAATGTATCTTAGCTTAGCAGAATTGCGAACGAAAGATTAGCAGAATTGCGAATAGAAATTTCTTAGCAGTTTCTGAGTAGCTCGAGACTTACTCACAGATAGCGATCAGCTCAGCCCGTTTTGTTCCTGGTTTGACGTCACACACACGCCCAGCCACTCCCCCGTTTCTCCAGACACTCCTGCGTTTTTCCCTGACACGCCTGCGTTTTTCTGCACACTCCCAGAAAACGTCCAGTTTCCGCCCAGAAACACCCACTTCCTGTCAATCACACTCCGATTACTTCAATGATGAAAATTCTTCGTTCGGGCGTGAGTAAATCTACTAAGTTTTGTGCTAAAATACTTAGCGCATGCGCACTGCGTACCATGCGCATGCGCATTTTTGCCTTAATCGCTCCGTTGCGAAAATCGGCAATGAGCTACCAACTCGGAATGACCCCCAGTGTGCGAAAATTCCAACGGACATCTGCAAATCTGATCGCATCTCACTCACCATCGAATGATGTTTCCAGTCTGTGCAGTGTGTGCGCAGCCCAGGACTTACTCCTACACTGCGATACAACCAGGCTGATTGGGTTCGGAGCTGGCGTCACACACCCGCCCAGGAAATAGCCAGTTACCACCCACAAAGGTCCTCTTCCTGTCAATCACCTTGCGTGCGCCTAGCGATCAAAATGTTTGCACCATTCTGTCACCATTTGGCGTCGCGCCTGTGCATTGCAGGGCAAACGCATCCGCAGTCATTCGATAATCGTCTGTTGTGCAAATTCGCACTACAGCAATCAAGTCTGAATCGGGCCCTATATCAGGGAAGAACTATGGGCCTGAGTCATGTTTGCAAGTAAAGAAAAAGCAAGCAACTGGGTTACACTATGCTTCACTGCAGGTGGGGCAGATGTAACGTGCAGAGAGAGTTAGATGTGGGTGGGGTGTATTCAAACTCAAACCTGAATTGCAGTGTAAGAATAAATCTGTCTAACATGTGTGGACTACAGTACATGAAAAAGCAGCCGGGATTTACCCTGCACAGGAACAATATAAATGGATTTGCTCCCCTTGCACTGCAACATGGTTTGTTACAGATACAGTTACATGGCTTTTTTGGGGCTTTATTTACAAACATGAATCCGGCCCTTGTAGCGGTATTTGTATAAAGGCACAAAAGCAATACCGCCGAACGATTCTCACACGGATGCAGCCAAAAATTCTGTTTTCTCCCCGTTTGTGGCATTACAGTATGTGCTTACAGTTTTCTGTGTATGCATCCATATGTATTTTCAAGTGCGGGGTTTATACCACAGGAGGGGGAAGCTGGGGAGAACAGGACATTCCTTATTAAATGCGGTGTAGCAGCAATAATACCGCATGTATTGCACCCTAAATGCACAACAGCAACTGAAGCTGCGCACACATCATGGACACTTACATCCAGCGGTGCAAGTATGCGGGTACGCTCGGGTACGGAATTTGGCAGCGGGTACGCAGTACCACCTGTCGCACACTTTGCCATTACCACAATTATAATGCACCACAAAGCAACAAGACCATGGTGTTTAGTAGCCTGATGGCTCCTCCCACTTTGTCAAGATTACTGGGAGTGCGACAGTGGTTGTATTTTCCTGTTATAATGGAGGCATTACTATATATTTCTATTATACTGGAGGTATTACTATATATTTCTATTATACTGGAGGCATTACTATATATTTCTATTATACTGGAGGTATTACTATATATTTCTATTATACTGGAGGTATCACTATATATTTCTATTATACTGGAGGTATCACTATATATTTCTATTATACTGGGGGTATCACTATATATTTCTATTATACTGGAGGCATCGCTATATATTTCTATTATACTGGAGGCATTACTATATATTTCTATTATACTGGAGGTATCACTATATATTTCTATTATACTGGAGGTATCACTATATATTTCTATTATACTGGAGGTATCACTATATATTTCTATTATACTGGAGGCATTACTATATATTTCTATTATACTGGAGGTATTACTATATATTTCTATTATACTGGAGGCATTACTATATATTTCTATTATACTGGAGGTATTACTATATATTTCTATTATACTGGAGGTATCACTATATATTTCTATTATACTGGAGGTATCACTATATATTTCTATTATACTGGAGGTATCACTATATATTTCTATTATACTGGAGGTATCACTATATATTTCTATTATACTGGAGGTATCACTATATATTTCTATTATACTGGAGGTATCACTATATATTTCTATTATACTGGAGGTATCACTATATATTTCTATTATACTGGAGGTATCACTATATATTTCTATTATACTGGAGGCATCACTATATATTTCTATTATACTGGGGGCATTACTATATATTTCTATTATACTGGAGGTATTACTATATATTTCTATTATACTGGAGGTATCACTATATATTTCTATTATACTGGAAGTATCACTATATATTTCTCATGCACCCCTGTGTGGACTTCATTATCCTGAACCTGTCTCAGCTGTTTTTTAGCAATCATCTTTGAGCCAGTGCAATAGGTGACTAGTGTGCCTTTAAAAGCCATATAGTCTGTGGCAGGTACACATTACATCTAGCAGGCAGATGATGCAGCAGTGTGGTAGTCAGGTTTTAAGACTCTGTGATAGTGTAGGACCTGTATGAAGGTGGGGTACCTTGAATCGGTATACAGGCTTCCGTGCATTGGCCAATCCACCAACTAAACCCCCATCATTTATTTATTGAATTGTTGAGGATAAGTGAGTTTACTTTGGTGAGTGCTGGGTTCTCTGTTTGTATCTATTATACTGGAGGTATTACTATATATGTTTAGCCTTGCCTCCAGATTAATTAAAAAAAAGGGGCTGTCATGTGGCCACGCCACTAGTGTCATGTAGCCACTCCCACTAGCAGCATGTGACCATGCCCCCTCACAACACATGGCCACGCCCACTGTTCGTTACCACTAAGAAAATATTTCTACTTGCACCACTGCTTACATCCCACTTGCACCAATGTTTTAAACCATGCTGTTCTGAATGTGCGCAGAACTACTATGTCATGCGCAATACGCTGTGCCAACTGACGCAATGCACACACCACATCAACTCCAGTGCATAATGGTAATCCATCGACCCACACCGAATCTCACAACTTTGTGGACCAACCAGTTCTGCCGCAATATTCAATTTGATCTAAACTTTGCTGCAACTCCGCTCATCTCTACTGCGCAGATCTACTCCTCTATGCTGCAGGGCCCTAGAGACCTCTTCTCTCCTTTAGAGGTCTATTTATTAACATTATTTTCAATAAAATAATGTGAAAAAGTGTGTTTTCTGTTTTCACACCCTTTTCACATTATTTTAGTATCACCTGAATGTATTAAAGGGCATTTGGAGCAGTTTTCGTGAAAGACTGATCCAAACCCTTTTTCACTTTTTTTTTTAGTAATCCACATCACATTCCCCCCATACTTATAATGGGAAATGTGATGTGGCCAAATTTACTAAAAAAAAATTGAAAAAATACCGCAGTGTGCCCTGTGATAATCTCATCAGCTCAGGCTGGCGAGATCATAGGGCAGCACTGCGATCTGCACCCTTTTGCCCAGCTTTCTCTGCCCATGGAAGAGAAAGCTGAGCAGGGACCGGGCTCCAGAGATCAGCTATGTGTGTCCGATGGATGCATCAAAGCTGATCAAAGTGTAAAAAGGAAAAAAAAACGGAAAAAACAAACAAACATACCTGTCCAAGGAGCCGATGTCCGCTGCTCCGATGAGCGCTGCCGGGCACCAGGTCCCCCATGTGCTGCGCTGTGACCCCGGTGCTGAAAAGTGATGCTGCAAAGTGGCAGCGCACTTTACAAAACCGGGGGTCACCGCAGCATACAGGATCCGGCACCCAGAAGCCCAGCAGAAACAGCACAGACCGACTCCCTGGACTGGTAAGTATTTTGATCTGGTGGGGGGGTTCGCGGCACGTGCAGGTAGTCGCGACGGGGGGGGGGGGGGGTTGACCGGGCGGCGGTGGTAGCGGCGATGTCGGTGGGGGCGGCGCATGCACAGCAGGACATCGGGGTATTTACAAAAAATACCCCGATGCTGCTGCGAAGTGTCATCGCAGGGGCAGAACTTGACCACAAGTTCTGTCCCTGTATGCGATAATTGATACATCCCTGCGATGTAATCAGTTATCACAGTGCGAGTTGGGGTGATTTTTATCACCTGTCATCCACATCCTGGATGTGTATGGTGATAAATAGGCCCCTTAGTGTTTAGTGACACATTCTTCTCACATATCAGCCTGTTGCCTACCCTACCCCATCCAGGGGGAGACTCCCATTTCAATGTGTAATCTCCTGCTGCCCCGCATTGTAAATAAAAAACCCTGGATTCTTCAGATTCTTCACTACAGCACAATTCCGCCTGCTAGGGGGGCCACCTTAACATATGTGCATATTGGGCAGCTTTCCAGGGCCCCACGATTCTAGGAATAGACATAATCAGGGCAGCCAGGCAGTGGATGGCTGCCAGCTCAGCATGCTGATTGGTGGATGGCTGGAGCCATCCACCAACAAGAGTGTAGCATTCTCTACATGTCTCCCAGCCTGCAGCCAGACAGTGACTGGCTATCAGAATGTTGATTGGTGGATGGCTGGAGCTATCCCCCAATCAGAGTGCTGACAGCTATTCACTGTGTGGAAGCACGTGGAGAGACGGCGTGGGACCACAGGAGGGGTAAGTTATGAGAGTTTTTCCATACATTTTTCCTGAAAATGGGTGGTTAGGGGCCCCAGTGCAATGCTTTGCCCAGGTCCTACAATGCTGTTAAGACGTCTCTGGGGGCCATTACGGAGTTTCTGGGCAAGGACAATGATTTGCTGCAGCCACTGTGATTGCTGTAGTTGCTCAGGAGTCACTGCTGATGACTCTCACTGGGATCCCTCTTCTGTTAAAACGCCACTGCTTAGGGATGAATTCAAACAAGATCAAATGACATTTGGAATTTATTGCATGGGCATCACATCTATCATGCATATTGGGCAGGGTGAGAAGAAAATTAATATCACAGCGAATAGTTGCAAATAAGAAATCCAGGCAGCAATGTTAGTAACAATAGTTTCACATTTTTCCAAAATATGTTGTTATTAATGTTGTTTACGAACTAGTTACCAGCCCATCAAGATGACGGAACAACATAACAGTAATGTCAGCGCCACCGGCTGTGCGTGCCCAAACGGAGCAACAATTAAAATTTCTCCATTGGACGCCATCTAGTGTCCGCAGGCGCACAATACCCTTGAATTCCCCCCATAGAGGTGAGGAGCAGCATTAGCCTTTTATTATACAGGATACCTTGCAACAAGCATTTAAGCATAGACACGACCATAGGTGGAGCCAGACGCACCTTTTGGCCGGAGCATGACACGCCCCCTTGTGTACGGCGCATTTTACTATAATATCCCTGAAAACTAGTTTTCAAAAGTAGCACTGCTGGAGTAACAGGGAACTGTTTGACACATTCTATAATAACGTTATCACTGCTCCAGCCATGAAATCTGTCACTGGCCGCAATACTGATTGTCCTTGTGGGTCAGCAGAGGAGTGACTGGAGGATGGCCATAAGCTGCTACTGGTCTCCGCCTCGTGTCCTATGGGCGGGCTGTCATCAGCCTGCCAAATGCCATGTGCAGCAGCCATCGTACAATGCAAGGATCCCAGCTCATGTCACGTGATCCTCCTCTGCACCTCACACCGCTGCTGCAAACTGTCACCAATACACTGAGATGGTAAGAGAATGGAAACAACACAGTACAGTCATCCTGGTTATTGGGAGATAGTGTCTGTGACAGACCTGATGTCTCCTGTCCTCTGAGCATTTACCATTGCGACATTTCTAGACCAAAAATCAACTAAAGATATAGATTATTGGGGGTCATTCCGAGTTGTTCGCTCGTTGCCGATTTTCGCTATGCTGCGAATTGTTGCAAACTGCGCATGCGCATGGTACGCAGATTTGTTTTACACAAAACTTAGTAGATTTGCTGGTGTTCGAGCGACGGTTTTCAGTCGCACTGCTGATCGGTGAGTGATTGACAGGAAAGGGGCGTTTCTGGGTGGTAACTGAGCGTTTTCCGGGAGTGTGCTAAAAAACGCAGGCGTGTCAGGGAAAAACGCGGGGAGTGTCTGGAGAAACGGGGGAGTGGCTGGCCGAACGCAGGGCGTGTTTGTGGCATCAAACCAGGAACTAACCGGACTGAGCTGATCGCAATCTGTGAGTACTCAGAAACTGCAAAGAATTATTTAGTAGCAGTTCTGCTAATCTTTCGTTCGCTATTCTGCTAAGCTAATGTAACCCTCCTTCCCTATTACTAATTTAATATGATACTATTCAGTATTTCCTTAAGGGATGGTTACTCATTGTATGTGCCTCCACCCAAGCTGATTATTTTAAGGCTCACTTGGGAAAGCCCTTCCCATGAGATGTATGTGTGATAGTGTTTAAATCACCTACTTATCACATTTTTATATTGTACCTTTCTTTTCTTACAGATGTCCAGGATCCAAGTCAAGCAACACAGATAACGGTAAGTAATATTACTTTAATTATATAATCCTATTAAAACACTTCTGCATTTATAAAAGGTCTTGTGGATTATACAGACAATATTATATTCAATATATACATATATATATATATATATATATATATATATATATAGTTATATACTACTGCTAATCCTATACATAGTAGTTTGCATGCAATACAAAAAACTTTCCCATGTGTCCAATTGAGATTGAGTTACCCGGGTACTCGTTAAACTAATGTGCACAAAAGGGCCCATACCATAAAAACAAACATTCCATGTATAGAAGGACTCAGTAAACTGACAGTGGTATTCTATTCTCCGTTTATATGGAGGAGGAAGTATTTAAGCAGTGGCTGATAAACACTATTGCAATTGTATTCCAGTGTCATAGATTCAATTATAAATGCTGTTCCTGGGATACTGTTGTAGTGGTTTCCTGTTAAGGATATCTCATTACATGAAACACTGTAGCAGTAGCTTGTAGTGGTCCCAATAGTTGGTTACTTATGTTTCTATCCTAGCTGTATACAAAAGTTCCTCTCTGTGAAGTGGAATTGTATCTTTGCCATATGAAATTCTCCTTGTCATAAAATATTAACTCCAGAGATGTGTTAACAATTCCCCCATTAGAGATCCCTTTAAAATCTCTTTGGGCTAAAACCCTGTTGATAGCTGAACTAAGTTACTAGTCTGTGGAACTATACGTTTCCAAATAAGAATTTACACTGTATAACATAAGTGATCCTTCCTGGTAGCAGATATCACCTTCCCTCCTGCCATTACATTCCTTACAGGGAAGTATTAGGAAACCAGCAAAAGTCAGTGAGTTAAATGGGCTGTTGTTTGCTACTAGTTCATTAGGTTGTCCTTCACTGCACAAAGCAAAGTAATAAGGCAGTACTCTTTCTTAATGCCCAGCAAATAAGTGCCCATCAAAGTCTATCTTGTGTAGGACCACCTGTCTATTGTCTGATTGTATGATGATGGTGCTATTTCAGTGTAAAAATTTGAGTGTCACAGACCTTAGCTGTCTTCACCCCCAGCTCCAGCTGAGGGCCAATCACGATAGAGCTCACCTCTTCAATCAGCTCACCAATTGGAGGACATTTGAATTCTTTCATTCATCTGGAATTCACAGCTCTCCCCCGCTCTTACTTTCAGCTAGGAGGCTGACTTAACCACTGCTGCTGTCCCGCTGTCTTCAGCGACCCCTCCTTCCGACACTCCCCCAAAGGTGGGCTTCTTTGCGGACTCCCTTCAGTGGATCACCGTGCCTCAGTCCCCCCCACTTTCTGACGTGTTGGGGCAGGGACTGATGTTCGGGCGCCGCCTCAGCTGTTAGTAGCGCCTCTGCTTTGCCCCTTAATTATGCCTCAGGGCATGGACGGCGGGACGGGGCGTCCGTCTAGGTTAGCCGCGCCTCCAGTCCCCCTTCTTCGGCTTCGCCTCCTCTAGCGATCGGGACTCTCAGCGGCAGGGAGGAACTTCAGGTTGCCGGTACAGAGGTAGGTATCTTCCTCCCACTCCAGCGCCGCTATGTTTACAGCACAGCTCTTTCCTGTGCAGCGCGGAGAGGGGAGAGAAGCATTCTCCTCAGCGGCTCCCACTCTGAACACCCAGCGCGGCTCTCCCTCTTTTATAGCCCTAAACAGTCCTCGTGAACCCCAGTTTTTCCCGCTCACCGCACGCGGCCCCCCAGTTCAGTGACAGTTTCAATACCCCCCGAACTGCAAGGGTCTCGTGCTGCCCCAGTTTTTCCCGCTCACGGCACGCTACTCTCCCCAGGTTATCAGCCAATACAGCGCTTGCAGGGCGCTCGTGCTCCCCTCAGAATTTCTTGTCAGAGCTGTCAGTGCCTCACACAATGGTCACTGACAGCTGTCATTGAGCCCATACTGCTTTCCCTCTGCCTCTATTCTTCTTTGCATGTTAAGCCCCTGCCCATATATCCATCAACTTATACAATTATAAATATGTATTTCATAAATTCTACCTTCAAACATGCATATACTCACATATTATACATATACAATAAAGAAATATATTCTTAAGGTAAACATGTATATATATATATATATATATATATATATCCCCAAACTATCCATTAATTCATGACCCAAAACACTAACTATAACCTTGTTACACTCTCCCCCTGGTGATCTGTATAACTTCCATCCCCTTCCTTCAGATCACCACAAATCCTGTATTTTCATTGAGTCCCACCCAAAGTAGGGCCAAGTGAGGACTATACTTGGATGAATTATTTGAGGCACATACACCGGTTTACCCAATTCAGGATAAGTGAACACTACTGGCGGCTTTCGTTCCCTTACTGGCCGGTCACTACCCCTGATTTCTTCACTAACATTTGAACTAATGTGATCCATATCTGATCCATCCCTAGTGCTAATAATTGAATCGTTTACCCCACTTTCAGATGAAATGTCCCAATTTAATGCTTCTCCTGCTTCAGGGTGTTCTCTAGATGACATAACACAATCTTTTTCCAAATTACTTTCCTCCAGTACCTGTGGGGAGCTACAATGGGAAATCTGGGGAACATTGCTGGCACCAATACTGTCATAATAAAAATATCCTTCACCTTCCTCAGTGTCATTAGTATCATCGTGATTACCAACAGAACCTCTTTGTAATTGATGTTGGCTATTTATAGATTGCAGTCTCCTACGGTCTCTCCAAGTGGAGTGTCTAAATGGTTTTGCTTCAGCCTTCTCAGGAAACCGAATATCTTGGATAATAGGCATGAGATGCTGTCGGTGGTAGGTAACAACGGGTCCCTCCCCTGATTCTAATCGCAGTTTGTAAACAGGGATGTTAGGTAATTGTTCAATTACTACATATGGATCCGGCTTCCACCGATAAGCTAATTTTTGTCGTCGGGGAAGTCCTAATTGCTGTACTAAAACTCGATCTCCTATTTCCAATACATTTTCTTTCACTCTCAGGTCATATCTTTTCTTGTTTGCTATCCCAGCTTTCCTAGCAGTTTCTTGAGCTAACTCATGAGCATATTTTAGCTCTTTCCTTAAATTGTTGATATATTGGGAATGAGTTTGTCCCTTTGCATCTCGGGATGGAAGTCCTAAAGAGACATCTATGGGCAGTCGGGCTTCACGCCCAAACATCAATTCATATGGGGAGTACCCAGTAGATTCATTCTTAGTGCAATTATAGGCATGCACCAGATGGCATATCCTTCTATTCCACTGTGTTTTGCACATGGGGCCCAAAGTGCCCATCATGTCGAGCAGGGTACGATTAAAACGTTCGGGCTGAGGATTACCCTGCGGATGATAAGGAGTAGTCCGGGATTTCTTAATCCCACAGCAAAGACAGAGCTCTTGAATAATTTTTCCCTCAAAATCCCGCCCCTGGTCGGAGTGCAATCGGGCTGGTAAACCATAGTGAACAAAGAACCGCTCCCATAGAGTTTTGGCGACTGTAACGGCTCTTTGATCAGAAGTAACATAAGCCTGGGCATAACGGGTGAAGTGATCCGTTACTACAAGTATGTTACATTCCTTTCCTGGTGATGTTTCCAATGATAAATAATCAATGCATACTAGATCCATGGGACCATGGCTCTGAAGATTAATAAGAGAAGCGGACTTAGTGGGAAGAGTCTTCCTCAATATACAGCTACCACAGGTCTTACAGTAGTTTTCAATATCCCGCTCCATTAAAGGCCAGTAAAACCGGTCAGTTATCAGCCCCATTGTTTTTTCTACCCCAAGATGGCCATGCTGATCATGTAATGCATTCAAAATAGTTTCCCTATAACACTGTGGAGTAACTAATTGTAATTTGAACTTCCCATTGGATTTAACTGACTCACGGTACAGTATTCCATTCCTTAGAGTCAATTGTTTTATTTGCCGCATCAATAACTTGGATGCATGTGTTAGAGAACTTATATCACGTTCAGCACAACCAGACTCAAGACAGAGTATGACAATGGAGATATCAGGATCATTCCGTTGATCCATACGGATCTTTCCTTGACCTATGTGTGGCAAGCCCCCTAATTCTATTTGGCTTAACCAACAATAGGCCAGAGGTAAAGCCTTGTCAGAGGCTCCAAGGGCACTAATACATTCCCCACTTTCTGCCATTACACATGGGATGTTAAAGCACAATCCCTTGATGGTGGTTGCAGGAACTTCAATCCACTCAGATCTATCTAGTTCACTCTTGATTCTTGATAATCTAGACAAAGAATCGGCATCTATGTTATTGATGCCTGAGCGATATTTAATCTTGAAATCATAAATAGACAAAGCAGCTAACCACCTGTGCCCTGTGGCATCTAATTTAGCGGTGGTAAGCACATAGGTCAGGGGGTTATTGTCAGTGAACACCTCAAAACTTGCCCCATACAGGTACTCATGAAATCTATCAGCCACAGCCCATTTAAGAGCAAGGAATTCCAATTTGTGTACAGGATATCTCCTCTCACTATTGGACAATCCCCGGCTGATATAAGATACTGGTTGTAACTTTCCTTCATGAGTTTGGTACAACACGGCCCCTAGACCATCAAAGGACGCATCCACATGTAATGTATAAGGCAGAGTGGGGTCAACATAGGCCAATACAGGAGCATTGGTAAGACTCCATTTTAACTTGATGAAAGCCTCTTCACACTCATGTGTCCATCTATCCCCAAACTCTTCAGATGGTTTAAAATATCCCTCCTTTTTAATTGATTTGGTCGTTGAGGTTTTACCAACTGGCGGATACCCCTTGGTCAAATCAGTGAGAGGGCGACATATTACAGAATAATAGGGAACAAAGCGGCGATAGTACCCACAAAACCCGAGGAATGATCTTAGCTCCTTTAATTTTGTGGGTCTAGGCCACTCGTTCACTGCTTCAACTTTAGTTGGATCGGTAGAAATACCTTGTCGACTTACCACATGCCCCAAATAAGTCACAGAGGGCAGACAGAACTTGCATTTGTCCACAGAAAGTTTAAAACCTTTCTTTAATAATCTGTCCAGTACCCTGAGCAGACGGTGGTTATGTTCCTGCAGAGAGGACCCGAAAACGATAATATCATCAAGATAAACTAATACCTCACGATAATTCATATCACCCACCGTCTGCTCCATGGTTCTCTGAAAAGTGGCCGGGGCACCCTTGATTCCCTGGGGCATCTTTAAAAATTCAAAGAAACCCAAAGGACAAATAAAAGCAGTCTTTTCTCTATCCTGGTGACTCATAGGTATTTGGTAATACCCACTCCTCAGATCCAACACAGTAAACCACTGACTCCCCTGCAAACAGTCCAATGCCTCCTCTACCCTAGGAACTGTGTACTGATCAGGCACAGTGCGTTGGTTAAGTGTGCGATAATCAATACACATTCTAATTGTTCCATTCTTTTTACGGGCCACTACGATAGGGGATGCATATGGACTTTCAGAGTGTTGAATAACCTCTGTTTCCAAGAGAGTCTGAAGATGCTGTCGGACATCATCGAAATCTGCGGGAGCAAGTCTGCGTGACCTCTCCCTAAAAGGAGTCTCATCAGTCAGCTTTATACAGCGTTCCACACCTTTTGCTTTTCCTAAATCCCATTCCCCAAGAGAGAAGACATGCTTTCGTTTCATCAATTCCTCACATAAAATATGTTGTTCTACCAACCCAATGTCACTCCCCTGGAAACATGTGGTCAAGTCTTTTATGGACAGACCCTGAGCCAGTGAGGAATCTCTGTGCTCAGACTCCCCGTCCCTGTATTTTTCATGGCAAGTCGCCATAGTAATAGCAGTCGCTTCCCTACACATTTTTACACACCAATCACTGAGAACCCTAAATAAATGAGCATTAGTCCCAATGATCACTGGCATTACAGTTTTATCACCTGGGGATTCCGGGCATACCAGAGCAATTAGAGGTAATGGCTCTGACACACCCATAAATCCCTCAGGAAACTCTATGTTGACTACCACATAACCTAAATAAGGGTATTTCTGTTCACTCAATCCCCAAATTACCAGTCCTTCCAGGGGCATGATAGGGACATCAGAGAGATAATGTCTATACCAATGCTCGAATATAATGGACACCTGGGACCCACTATCCAACAACACAGGGCATGGATGTCCATTTAATTTGACTACCACACGTGGAGCGGGTCCTATCATACCATCCGGAATAGAACTACTCCACTGGGCACTCCCCATTGAATCTACATCTAATTTCTGGGAGACGGTGAGGGGCCCGCCAGTCTCCCACCATCGTTTCCCTGATGAGGGGAATTATTTGACTGAACGTTAGTTCCCACTTCATTCATTCCCCAGTCTATAGAACATTCCACTGCTCTATGTCCTAACTGTCCACATCGAAAACACCCTCTGCTTATGAAATTTCCACCTCTCCTAAAATTTCCCCGGCTACTGTTAAACCCCCTAGTGGAATTACTGGAAGTAAGGCTGGAGGGTACCACCCTTTGATTTAAAGCAAGAATAAGCTGGTCTATTTTCTTATTTTGTTCCACTACCAAGGTAACTAACTTATCTTCCCTCAACCCTGGAGCCTCAGGGGAGGGTACCACCACTTTGACAGTTTTGGCATGAGTCTTATCTCTATTAGCGATTAAAGCTTCTTCCTGTGTAATTTCCTTAATTAAATCATTAAGGGTGGGACTTCCTAATAATAAAGTTGTACAACGCAACCGCTGAGCTACAGGGTCAGTTGTTAATGCTCCCCTAATTAATTGTTTCAAGCGGTTACTATCTACTTCAGCGGGAGCTAACCCTCCTTTATCTACGATTTTATGAATTAATTTATCCAGTCTATATACATACTGGGATAACTTTTCTCCTATCTCCTGATAAGTATGATGGAATCTGGCAACCAAATCACCTACGTCCTCCAATGTCCCATAGGTGTATTCTAAGGCCTGAAAATAGTCAGCCACAGCAGCCCCAGGATTACTTTTCCTAGTAGCTTGAATAATTCCCATAGCGGGTCCCCGTAAACTTTCTACTATCCTTTGTTTCTTTATATGATCGGGGCAATGCCACTCCTCAGACTGCTGTATCGCTGAGTCCCTCCAGGCCTCATAAGGTTCCTCGCCAGTAGGCACAGGAAGTATCCCTGAAAAAAGCCGTAATCGCCTGTAACTACCCTCATAATGCCACCTTTCCAATTGATGTACTACCTTATCAGCTATGACCTCTAATTGGTTACCTAATTTTTCTTCAATGCCCCGAGATTGACTTCCTTCTCCCCCAGTCGCGGAGGGATCTCCACTGGCCGGAGTAGACATGTCACCCACAATTAAGGGTTCAGCAGCCCTTTCACTTCCAACCTTTTCAGGCCATATAATTATCCACCTGCGTTCTGGGTTAGATCTCACAGCCACCACTTTGGGAAGCAATTCAGACTCTAAATCATGACTAGTAGTTATTAATACAGCACACATCTCTCCACTTTCCCTGAATTGTTTATCAGCAATCCTTGGTTGCTTCACCCCAAAGAGAAACAACATCTCTGTCATAATTGTACCATCAGTGGTGTCTGTGAGATCCCCCATCAATACAAAACTCCTTTCAGGAGTTACTCCCTTCCTTATACACCAGTCAAACACTTCACTCCTGGAATATTGTTGCATTTTGGCTACTGTGCTCACTTGTCCCTGAGTATCCTACAAAATGATCTCACGCGGTGCCTCCAAATGTAACCCTCCTTCCCTATTACTAATTTAATATGATACTATTCAGTATTTCCTTAAGGGATGGTTACTCATTGTATGTGCCTCCACCCAAGCTGATTATTTTAAGGCTCACTTGGGAAAGCCCTTCCCATGAGATGTATGTGTGATAGTGTTTAAATCACCTACTTATCACATTTTATATTGTACCTTTCTTTTCTTACAGATGTCCAGGATCCAAGTCAAGCAACACAGATAACGGTAAGTAATATTACTTTAATTATATAATCCTATTAAAACACTTCTGCATTTATAAAAGGTCTTGTGGATTATACAGACAATATTATATTCAATATATACATATATATATATATATATAGTTATATACTACTGCTAATCCTATACATAGTAGTTTGCATGCAATACAAAAAACTTTCCCTTGTGTCCAATTGAGATTGAGTTACCCGGGTACTCGTTAAACTAATGTGCACAAAAGGGCCCATACCATAAAAACAAACATTCCATGTATAGAAGGACTCCGTAAACTGACAGTGGTATTCTATTCTCCGTTTATATGGAGGAGGAAGTATTTAAGCAGTGGCTGATAAACACTATTGCAATTGTATTCCAGTGTCATAGATTCAATTATAAATGCTGTTCCTGGGATACTGTTGTAGTGGTTTCCTGTTAAGGATATCTCATTACATGAAACACTGTAGCAGTAGCTTGTAGTGGTCCCAATAGTTGGTTACTTATGTTTCTATCCTAGCTGTATACAAAAGTTCCTCTCTGTGAAGTGGAATTGTATCTTTGCCATATGAAATTCTCCTTGTCATAAAATATTAACTCCAGAGATGTGTTAACAATTCCCCCATTAGAGATCCCTTTAAAATCTCTTTGGGCTAAAACCCTGTTGATAGCTGAACTAAGTTACTAGTCTGTGGAACTATACGTTTCCAAATAAGAATTTACACTGTATAACATAAGTGATCCTTCCTGGTAGCAGATATCACCTTCCCTCCTGCCATTACATTCCTTACAGGGAAGTATTAGGAAACCAGCAAAAGTCAGTGAGTTAAATGGGCTGTTGTTTGCTACTAGTTCATTAGGTTGTCCTTCACTGCACAAAGCAAAGTAATAAGGCAGTACTCTTTCTTAATGCCCAGCAAATAAGTGCCCATCAAAGTCTATCTTGTGTAGGACCACCTGTCTATTGTCTGATTGTATGATGATGGTGCTATTTCAGTGTAAAAATTTGAGTGTCACAGACCTTAGCTGTCTTCACCCCCAGCTCCAGCTGAGGGCCAATCACGATAGAGCTCACCTCTTCAATCAGCTCACCAATTGGAGGACATTTGAATTCTTTCATTCATCTGGAATTCACAGCTCTCCCCCGCTCTTACTTTCAGCTAGGAGGCTGACTTAACCACTGCTGCTGTCCCGCTGTCTTCAGCGACCCCTCCTTCCGACACTCCCCCAAAGGTGGGCTTCTTTGCGGACTCCCTTCAGTGGATCACCGTGCCTCAGTCCCCCCCACTTTCTGACGTGTTGGGGCAGGGACTGATGTTCGGGCGCCGCCTCAGCTGTTAGTAGCGCCTCTGCTCCGCCCCTTAATTATGCCTCAGGGCATGGACGGCGGGACGGGGCGTCCGTCTAGGTTAGCCGCGCCTCCAGTCCCCCTTCTTCGGCTTCGCCTCCTCTAGCGATCGGGACTCTCAGCGGCAGGGAGGAACTTCAGGTTGCCGGTACAGAGGTAGGTATCTTCCTCCCACTCCAGCGCCGCTATGTTTACAGCACAGCTCTTTCCTGTGCAGCGCGGAGAGGGGAGAGAAGCATTCTCCTCAGCGGCTCCCACTCTGAACACCCAGCGCGGCTCTCCCTCTTTTATAGCCCTAAACAGTCCTCGTGAACCCCAGTTTTTCCCGCTCACCGCACGCGGCCCCCCAGTTCAGTGACAGTTTCAATACCCCCCGAACTGCAAGAGTCTCGTGCTGCCCCAGTTTTTCCCGCTCACGGCACGCTACTCTCCCCAGGTTATCAGCCAATACAGCGCTTGCAGGGCGCTCGTGCTCCCCTCAGAATTTCTTGTCAGAGCTGTCAGTGCCTCACACAATGGTCACTGACAGCTGTCATTGAGCCCATACTGCTTTCCCTCTGCCTCTATTCTTCTTTGCATGTTAAGCCCCTGCCCATATATCCATCAACTTATACAATTATAAATATGTATTTCATAAATTCTACCTTCAAACATGCATATACTCACATATTATACATATACAATAAAGAAATATATTCTTAAGGTAAACATGTATATATATATATATATATATATATATATATATCCCCAAACTATCCATTAATTCATGACCCAAAACACTAACTATAACCTTGTTACACTAAGATACACTCCCAGAGGGCGGCGGCCTAGCGTGTGCAATGCTGCTAAAAGCAGCTAGCGAGCGAACAACTCGGAATAACCCCCATTATGCCCATATTTCTTACCTTTTTTTGTGAGGAAAATTGTCAGTAAAAATCCTTCCAAGAATTGAAAACCTGGCAAAACACATTTCTTCGTGCTCCGCTTTATCTTTGATATTCTCAGTGTATTTGTACGTTTGCATTTCACAGAACGTGCAGTGTATGAATAAAGCTGGGGCAACGTCGGCTAATTTAATTCTGCTGGGGTAAAACCTCATGACCAAAGTCTGCCAGCAAGTTTGGCAAACTTTTGTCACCAAATACCCAAATGTGGCAAATATTCTACAGAGCGGACACACACACATCCACAGGAATGAATGGAGCGATCGCTGGCCGCGAATAATCGCAGCCTGGCGCACAAAGCTGCATAGCAGTAAAGATGAGAATGGCTACATCTGTACGGCCCACAATGGCCACCTGACCTCCGAAAACCCAGATAATACCCACAACCCCTCAGGCTGCGGAACCAAATCCTCGATAAGTTGACATTATTTTAGCGATCCCAACAGCGAAAACACATAGATCCGTGGCCTTTGATGTATCCTATGGGGTAAATTTACTAAGATGGGCGGTTTTTTAAGATGGGATGTTGCCCATAGCAACCAATCAGATTCCAGGTATTATCTTCTAGAAGGTGCTAGATAAATGAGAAGTAGAAGCTGATTGGTTGCTATGGGCAACATCCCATCTTAAATAGATCTCCCATCTTAGTAAATTTACCCCTATTTGTTTTGCAAAAATAGGTAATTTTTCTCACAAAATGGGCAATATTTTTTTTCTGATAATATCCATCAGGCCCCCCAAAAAATGTAAAAAATGTTTTGTTTTGTTTTTGCGAGGAAAATTTAAGCGACTAATAGGATACCCCCTTAATATGCCAGCCTGCTCCCGTTACAGCGTCTCCATAAATATTATCTGGTGGTGAAACCCATGTGCACCAACGTGCTCACCCTCATCATGGGCATTTTACTACCGTTATCTGGAGAGATTATATTATACTCCAAATTTACTTATAAAGCGGGGGATTCTCTCTGACATACACACATCATCTTCTCATGGAATCACATGGAACCTTTGTAGTACTCTACATCAGTAATAAATATGTTCCTCTAATCAGACGGGGATATATTGCGTAATGGCATAAACACTACAAGTAACTGTGTGATATTCTCCTTATGCACTAACTATGTGGGAGAATGTGGGATTCATGTGATGATAATGGGGGTCATTCAGAGTTGATCGCTCGCTAGCAGTTTTTAGCAGCCGTGCAAACGCTATGCCGCCTCCCACTGGGAGTGTATTTTAGCTTAGCAGAAGTGCGGACGAAAGGATCGCAGAGCGGCTACAAAGTAATTTTGTTTAGTTTCAGAGTAGCTTCAGACCTACTCAGCGCTTGCGATGACTTCAGACTGTTCAGTTCTTGTTTTGACATCACGAACACGCCCTGCGTTCGCCTAGCCACGTCTGCGTTTTTCCTGCCACGCCTGCGTTTTTCCAAACACTCCCTGAAAGCGGTCAGTTGACACCCAGAAACGCCCACTTCATGTCAATCACTCTGCGGCCAGCAGTGCGACTGAAAAGCTTCGCTAGACCTTGTGTAAAACTACATTGGCCACAGTGAAAGTACGTCGCGCGTGTGCATTGCGCCGCATACGCATGCGCAGAAGTGCCGTTTTTTGGCATCATTACTGCGCAGCAAACTTTTTCATCTAGCGATCAACTCGGAATGACCCCCCATATACCTGCATTTAATGTAACGACACATACAGTTACACTGCAGTGAAATGATGACATATAAAGATCTACAGTGTCTCTGGGTCGCCGCTGTTCATTTGTATTGTAATATCCCACTCTGAGTGCAATCAATCTGAATTAGTTTTGCTTGTATTTTAATATCATGCCCTTTGTTGCAGTAATGAAGTCAGTCCCCTGATGCAAGCGATGATGAGCCGGCTGTAAGCGGGAAGGGATCAGTATGTGTCATCTCTGCTGAATGAAGGAGAGACAGTGAAATTGGTGAGGATGATCCATTTTGTGGCCATAGACAGCTATCGACTGAGGGAGCAGCAGCAAGCCTGAGACATGGAGCAAATTTGTGAATCATCACTGAAATCAATTGACAGAGGATTAAATATGATTCCTCATTGTGAGACGCGGTTCCTGGCAGGAACATTAAAGGATAAGAGAAAATAACAGCTCACACATAATGTGTCAGTTTATGAAAAAAGAAACAGTTTTGTTTGTCTCCATTTAATAAATAGCATTCCTATAGCCAGGAACTAGCACAGTGCCTGTAATCACCAAATACCCAGAGCCAGGAACTAGCACAGTGCCTGTAATCACCAAATACCCAGAGCCAGGAACTAGCACAGTGCCTGTAATCACTAACTGCCCAGAGCCAGGAACTAGCATAGTGCCTGTAATCACCAAATACCCAGAGCCAGGAACTAGCACAGTGCCTGTAATCACTAACTGCCCAGAGCCAGGAACTAGCACAGTGCCTGTAATCACCAAATACCCAGAGCCAGGAACTAGCACAGTGCCTGTAATCACTAACTGCCCAGAGCCAGGAACTAGCATAGTGCCTGTAATCACCCACTGCCCAGAGCCAGGAACTAGCATAGTGCCTGTAATCTCCAAATACCCAGCGCCAGGAACTAGCACAGTGCCTGTAATCACCAAATACCCAGAGCCAGGAACTAGCACAGAGCCTGTAATCACCAAATACCCAGCGCCAGGAACTAGCACAGTGCCTGTAATCACCAAATACCCAGCGCCAGGAACTAGCACAGTGCCTGTAATCACCAAATACCCAGAGCCAGGAACTAGCACAGTGCCTGTAATCACCACCTGCCCAGAGCCAGGAACTAGCACAGTGCCTGTAATCACCACCTGCCCAGAGCCAGGAACTAGCACAGCGCCTGTAATCACCAAATACCCAGCGCCAGGAACTAGCACAGTGCCTGTAATCACCAAATACCCAGAGCCAGGAACTAGCACAGTGCCTGTAATCACCACCTGCCCAGAGCCAGGAACTAGCACAGTGCCTGTAATCACCACCTGCCCAGAGCCAGGAACTAGCATAGTGCCTATAATCACCCACTGTCCAGAGCCAGGAACTAGCACAGTGCCTGTAATCTCCCACTGCCCAGAGCTAGGAACTAGCACAGCGCCTGTAATCACCACCTGCCCAGAGCCAGGAACTAGCACAGTGCCTGTAATCTCCCACTGCCCAGAGCTAGGAACTAGCACAGTGCCTGTAATCACCACCTGCCCAGAGCCAGGAACTAGCACAGTGCCTGTAATCTCCAACTGCCCAGAGCCAGGAACTAGCACAGTGCCTGTAATCTCCAACTGCCCAGAGCCAGGAACTAGCACAGTGCCTGTAATCACCAAATACCCAGAGCCAGGAACTAGCACAGTGCCTGTAATCACCAACTGCCCAGAGCTAGGAACTAGCACAGTGCCTGTAATGTCAAAGTCAGAAAAATATCACGCTACACACTGCCATATATGCACCTCATGCGAGTGCCTGCTGCGTGTGCATGAGCCCTCCCGTGCGTGCGCATACTCTCAGTTGCGTGCACCCGCAGGCGCACGGTATGCGCATTTACGGTAGAGTTTGTGTGCGTCTAGCGGGCGACTCAATCGTAACATATTTTAGTCATATAATGTATTTTGTAGATTATGGTCCCTTTGATAGAATCTGAAAGTTTAGTTAATGTAGTATGTTCAGAGACAAAGAGATCCCTCTTTGTACGATACGAAGGGTCAGACAGGGGTTACACAGTGGTGTTTAGTATCCATCGGAAGAGAATATAATTAGCAATATTCCGGTGTTGGTTTGAAGCGGATTAATCGCTCGTGCGTATAGTTATGGACATAAGAAGTTTATGGACATTTACTATATTTGCACTTTATTACCCATGCGGCGGGAAACCCAGTTTCCCACCCACCTGAGCAGTTAGGAATAGTCACAGCCCACCTGTATGAATCAACCTATGACCTTTTGTTATAATGCGAAGACGAATTCCTGTGTCCAATGAACAATAAGAATGTAGGGACCATTGTACTGTATTGTGTGTAGTGTATAAAAGGACAAGCCGATCTGGGCCAGCTCTCTACTCTCTTCAACGGTTCTCATTGCTGATAATCGGGAGCTGGATATCCTGAAAGGCGCTTGCGATTGTTTCCCCTGGTGCGTAAGTTCTCTGCAACCATATTGTCTCTTATTTTAATGTTATAAGCTATTCTCTCTCTCCTTCCCCCTTAAATGTAATTGTATCTTTATTGTATTTTATGTGTAGTGATTCGGTTAGGTATTTTATGTTATCGTGGTAGTGTATAACTTGTATTGTATTATTCTTTTGCAATTGAACGTTCATTCATTTCCTTAAAAGGCGTTAGACCCTTAGACCGGTATTTGAGTGTTTATTATATTGCTAAGGGGTTCTCAGAGCGGAACATACGCTCATACAGCTTTTAAACTAACAAGGTTACATTGTGTTGCATTTACACCTTATCACTGCACAAGGGTTTACAGTATAAGTACATTGTTTATGGTATAGTTATAAAGGTTTAACACTGTGAGCGTCAGCGCCGCTTGTGATCTCCTCGTGGTCCAGAGCGTCCGCTACGCTGAGAGCGTATCATTACGTTAGTCGGCAGCCTATAGCGTGCTTGCCTTTACGCTCTAAGCCGTGAGCGAATGTGCCGCTCGTGCGTCTCATCCACGGCTAAGCGTTCATTACGCTACGTGCGTACTCTTATGGTGTTCCATACGCCAATTGCGTACTGTGTTCTTTAACCTTTTAGAGTGTTTTATACAAGGTATAGAATAGGCATTGTCAATTGGAGACTCGCCCGCTCTTCACATATCTGCACTAGGTAATTCCAGCAGACATTATCGGTCAGCAAAAGGCGGGAGGTAATATTCCTCGTAGTGCTGACCAGATAAGCGTCTGCTTCGCTTAGTAAGGAGTGCTGAAGGAATCCGGAACCAAAAGGTAGGAACAGTACGTTATTGTCTTTTAAAACCTGTTTAGTTTCTGTTTTGCGAACGTACGCATAAATACACACACCTGTATTCCTTGGTTAGTATTATTTGTCGGTATTTCATTCTCCTGATTGCCACACATTAGTGATAACGTGTTGAGACATTTGTTGTTATTAATAGTTAAAAGTAATATTTAAGGGAATAATTGTAAAAGGCACGCACACAATCTCGCCTAGAATACAAGGGAGATTTGAGTGGTGGTCAGTGAAGGATTACTGTTAAAGATCATTCACATTGATAAACGTGTAGTGTGTAACTGTGGACGTACTTGGTCTGTGTACACGTGTCCTTACAAGGGCAGGGCGTACGCAGCAAGGGTCGACGCACGGAGCGTGTATTACGCAACGGAGCGTACGGATACGCCCACATGATACAAACCGCACGATAGTATTGTTTAGTAAGCGATAAGGAAATAACGCGATAATAACACAAATCTATCTCAAATCCAAAAGTTTAAAAGTTAAAAGAAAAAGACTTTCTCTGTTGCAATTCTTCTGGGTTAGGCTAATACCGAATGAAAGGATTTCTGCGCAGAAATAAAAATTAAAGTGTACATGTGGTAAGAGTGTGTGTATATATAAGATTTCTCTTTTATTACGGAAGTGGGAACCATAGGCCAGTAGAAAGAGGTACACCAGCGAGAGTGATATCGTGGGGTGGCTTGGGAGGCGACCCTTGTTAGTCTCGACATATTAATGAGCAGTAGAGTCTGCTGTACATAACAGACCAGGAGGTCACAGACCAGGAGGTCACAGAACAAGAGGTTCAGGTACAGCAGACTAGAAGTAGAGAAGCACAACCGAAGAGGGTTGGTGCGAGACCCATATAGGCCAACAAAGCTCAAGGCTGAAGGAATTCGCAGCAGAAATTTTCGATTCCACTGATCGTTCCGCACATAAGATTAGTTGCTTGTGTGCAGATACGATTGTACCGCATGTGATTGTGTGCATTAGCGTGTCTTGAATTCAGAAGAACGCTACTTGCACATTGTTAACGTGATTTGTGTAATTTTTTTTATTTTAAGGGAAGTAGCCTGATCACTCAGGGACGTTCCAGCGACTGACACTTGCTGGGGAGGGTAAGACACTCCCACACGCCCGAGCAAGTAGACGTACTTAGGTGCCCTAGGCTGGGTACGGAACCTCTGGGAACTTTGGTCGCCGTATTGGCCAGCGTGGACGGGAGTTAAGTGGGCGGACTTCGGAGCAAAACCCCCACCGCAGCCTTACCCCGAGCATCTTGGTTTTTGTAAGGGTTGCCGGAGACCCTGATTTGAAGTCAGAGGTAGTGAAAGCAGCACCTGCAGAGATGGGGGCCAGTTGTTCAGGTAAGGGGCGATCAACCCAGGTTCAGGTTGATTCGGTAAACCGACCAATCGGGTCGGCAAGGTATATCATGTGTGAGAAATATGGTCATCACACAGAAATGTTGTGCAATGAATGGGAAAGGATGACTGTGCATGACGGGGAAAAGTTTCCCCGGGTAGGTAGTTTTAACCCAGAAGTGTTACAGAATTTAAGGAGAAGAGTGTGCCTGATTAAATCTTCAAAAAGGCGTATTAAACATTATGATTATTTAACATTGTGGCAACAGGAAGGTGAAATACAAAGGGGGTTGGCGCAAGCCACTGGATCTAACCCTATCAGGAAACTGATAGCCACTGCTCCCCCACCACCATACATACCTGGAGAGAAATTGGTTGCAGAGAATGGCACTCAGGGTCATGTTAAATGTGTAGAAGTTAAGGATAATGAAACCAAAGTAATTAATGCTAACACTAATCCGTGCAAGTTGTACCCTGTTTTGAACTTTCCCCAGGATTGTGACCAAGAGGATGAGCCCACAACAATATCAGCACTCTCCCTAGCAGCCACCATATCAGAAACAGCAGTAGGCACGACTCAACCCGTAAGATTAGCATCAAAGGCCCCTAGCGGAGGGACAGGTGAGGTCGTATCGACTGGTAAGTACGGCACCATGCACTACGCTGAAACCATTTCACCAAGTATTGTAGAATCTACACAGACAGATGTTATTAAACTCAATCCCGTTAGGGTAATAGCAGTGCCAAATGGGAAGACTGATACTTCAGGGGCAACCCCTATCAGAAACATCGCCATGCACTGTCCCTTTTCCCGAACGGAATTGAGGTCAATGATGTCTGAATTCCCTGATCCTAGAAAAGACTTAGCTGCATGTCAAAAGTATATTAGAGAGCTAGGAAATTCTACAGAGCCAAATAACAAAGATTGGAGGACAGTTTTGAGGGCATGTTTACCCCCCAGTGTTGATCCGTTAAAGTTTATCGCTGATTGCAAGTTAGATGAGGAAGTACCACTAACAGATGAATATAATCAGGATAATGTAAAGAGAATCAACTTACAGTTAGGGGTATATTTTCCTGCAGTAGTAAAGTGGAATAAAATCTTTACAATAAAACAAAAAGAAGGTGAATCCACACCAGAGTATTTTCACCGGGCTCTGCAGGATATGGCTAGGTACACTGGTATAGATGACATTAAAACTAATGTACACCACAGGGAAGTAGCTGTTTCAGTATTAATGGACGGTCTAAAAGAGGTTTTAAGGAATAGAATACAAACCACTAGGCCTGATTGGAGAGGTATGTCGGTGGATGCATTGGGAGAGGCTGCTGCTGGGCATGATCGGAATATCATCAGACACAGGGAGTCACAGAGTGATAAGTTAATGGCTGTAAGCATACAGGCCCTCACTACCCGGCCACCTCAGCCCAGAACTGTGACCCCTGTGGGTAAGTCAAGAGGTATAAAATGTTATAGTTGTCACAGAGAGGGACACATGTCACGTGATTGTAAAGTAAGACCAATACAAAATTCATATCAACCCTATAGACAACGACCTGATACGAGACACTGGGATCAAGGACCGAAAGGGCGGAGTTATGAGCCACATGCAGGGGAAACAAAAAGGTATCCCCAAAGAAGAGACTGGCAAATCTCTGATAGTTCCCATCTACCCCCACCACAAGTAATTGCTGCCAGCGCGATTCAGGGAGGTACCCATACCCAATAGGGGTGTGGCCACACCTGTAATCTGCAGCCAGTGAAATTGATTGCAAGTCTTGGAAGTGAACCCGAGATCACAATTGATGTGGCTGGTAAATCATTAAATTTCCTTGTAGATACGGGGGCGGCCAAATCAGTGATAAATTCGACAGTGGGCATGAGAACCACTGGTAAAACAATTCCAGCCATGGGAGTAACGGGAGTAGTACAGCACTACCCTGTTAGCAAACCAGCAGAGATTACAATAGGGCCCTTGCATACCAAGCATTCCTTTTTGCTGGCTGCATCGGCACCGACTAATCTCCTGGGAAGAGATTTATTGTGTAAAATGGGGTGCGTCATTTATTGTACTCCTGAAGGTGTATTCTTAGACATACCTGAGAATCACGCTCAGGAAGTACGAGACATGCTAGACTCCCCATCAAAATTAATGTCACAGACCGTTATGATAAATAGGAGTTCATCCCAGGTAGAAGAAATGACATCCCAAATACCAGAGTCACTTTGGACTAAAGATGGACAAGACACTGGATTAATGGCAAACGTAGCTCCAGTAGTTGTGCAAGTAAAAGATGGTAGGATAGCTCCAAAAATCCCACAATACCCTCTGAAGCCAGAGGTGGAGTTAGGAGTATACCCCGTAATAGAGCGCTTGCTACAACAGGGCATTCTGGTAAGAACATCCAGCACTGCCAATAGTCCCATCTTCCCTGTGAAAAAGAGTGGGGGGAGGGGTTACAGGCTAGTGCAGGATCTAAGGGGGATTAACAAATAGTTGAGAGTCAGTTCCCCGTAGTGCCAAATCCAGCTGTCATCCTTATGCAAATCCCTCCCACTGCGAAATTTTTCACTGTTATTGACCTCTGCTCCGCCTTCTTCTCAGTACCTCTGCACCCTGACAGCCAATATTTGTTTGCATTCACATACAGAGGAGTCCAATACACATGGACTCGATTACCACAAGGTTTCATAGACAGCCCAAGTATATTTTCACAGGCTTTGCATGATTGTTTACAGTCTTTCCAACCAGAGAGTGGATCAGTATTGATCCAATATGTGGATGATTTACTACTATGTTCAGATTCACTGGAAGCGTCCCTGAAAGATACGAAACAGCTCCTGTTTCATCTTTCAGAAACAGGACACAAGGTTTCCAAAGACAAGTTGCAATTATGCCAGACTAAAGTAAAATATCTGGGACACTGTCTGACACAAGGACTGAGACACCTGACCGCTGATAGAATTCAAGCAATTCGAGACATGACTCTGCCACAAACCCAGCAACAGATCAGAACGTTTCTAGGAATGTGTGGGTATTGCCGTAACTGGATCCCAGGTTTTTCCATTCTAGCATTACCTTTGCAGGAGATGGTCTCATCAAACAAACGTGATCGGATTTCGCATACAGACGAATCCGAGATGGCATTTGAGAGACTTAAACAGTGCCTAACGCAGGCACCAGCATTAGGTATGCCAGACTATGGGAAACCCTTTGAGCTGTACGGAACAGAAAGTGCTGGTTGCGCGGCAGGCGTCCTAACCCAAAAGCACGGTGATGCCAGCAGGCCGGTAGCATACTACAGCGCTCAGCTAGATACGGTAGCGCGATCCCTCCCCACATGCTTGCGAAGTGTTGCAGCGATAGCATTGCTAGTTACAAAAAGCGAAGATGTAGTGCTAGGACACAACCTCACAATCCATACACCGCATGCAGTGTCAGCCTTGCTGAATTCTGCCCAAACCAGGCACGTCTCATCAGCGCGGTTTACAAGATGGGAATTGGCATTAATGGCCCCCGTAAACATCACCATAAAGAGATGCAGTGCATTAAATCCTGCAACGTATCTCCCTGGACAGGCACAAAGGGTGGAGGATGAGAGTGATGGGGAAGGAGGATTTAATACAGGAGATGACATGCATGATTGTATGGAGTATTTGACCCAAAATTTCACGGCAAGGCCAGACATCAGTGACAACCCACTGGAAGATGTAGATCTTACTTTCTACACTGACGGTAGTTGTCACAGACAGACGGACTCGGGAGACTTGTGTACTGGATACGCAGTCGTAGATGACCAAGGCACCATAGAAGCAGAACCGCTAGGCCCACCTCACCCAGCCCAGGTTGCTGAACTGGTTGCCCTGACCAGAGCATGTGAATTGGCTAAGGGCAAGTCAGCCAATATCTACACCGATTCTAGATACGCCTACGGGGTAGTCCATGATTTCGGAGCCCTATGGCGCCTCAGAAATTTCATGACGGCAGCTGGTACACCGGTAGCGCATGCAGCTCACATCAAAAGGCTTCTAACAGCGATACAGAAACCGACAGAGTGGCTGTTATCAAGTGTAAAGCACATACATATAGTCAAGACCCAGTATCACTTGGTAACAGCCGAGCAGACGAAGCTGCTAAGTTAGCAGCTGGTACCCCCAGACAGACAGACACCACACAATTGATAGTATTTAATACCGTCAACACACAGAAATTGTGTGAAATGCAAAATTTGTGTTCCACACAGGAAAAGGCAGTTTGGAGGGCAAAGGGATATGGCGAGGAGTCCTCAGTACTCTGGACAGATGGACAGGGTAAACCAGTGGCACCCAGAGCATACCTTCCAAGTTTGGCTGATGCAGCACATGGGCTGACTCATCTAGGCAAGGAAGGGATGTGCAAGTTGGTAAGAGCATATTGGTGCGTCCCAGGATTTTCTTCCCATGCGGGAAAGAGAGCAATGTCATGCCTCACCTGCTTGAGGAAGAATATCGGAAAGGCAATACCAACAGAACCATCTCATATCCCACCTACAGGCGGTCCTTTTCAGGTAATACAGATTGATTTCATACAATTACCCCCTTGTCGAAATTTGAAGTATGTACTAGTTTGTATAGATGTGTTTTCAAATTGTGTCGAAGCATTTCCTGCGGCCACAAATACCGCAATGTTTACTGCTAAGAAAATTGTACAGGAATTTGTGTGTAGATATGGTATCCCTAGAATAATTGAAAGTGATAGGGGTACCCATTTTACAGGTGATGTCTTTCAAGGAATGTGTAAGTTGATGAAAATTGAGAGTAAATGGCACACTCCTTACCGCCCCCAGGCGAGTGCGAAGGTAGAAAGAGTGAACAGCACTATTAAAAATAAATTGAGCAAAGTTATGGCGGAAACAGGATTGACATGGCCAGAAGCTTTGCCCCTTGTATTATACAGCATCAGAACCACTCCCAGGTCCCCTCTTAATCTGTCCCCTTTTGAAATTCTGTTTGGTCGACAACCGCATGTCATGATTAACCCTCAGGATGATTTGAAGTGTAACAATGAAGTGACTGTAAAGTATTTGGTTAAGATGAGTAAACAGCTAAAGAATCAGAATGATAATTTGAAGTTAGTGATTCCTGATCTGCCAGATAGTAATTGTCATGACATTGAACCTGGGGATTATGTAATGATACGGAATTTTCTACGCTCAGGTTGCCTTATTGACAGATGGGAAGGACCATACCAAGTCTTATTGATTAGCACGACAGCATTGAAGGTTGCCGAGAGAGAGACTTGGGTTCATTCGTCCCATTGTAAGAAGGTTGCTGATCCAGAGAGGTCCCGTGATAAAGAACAGACGGTAGAGGAAGTTGTATCACTGGAGTGTCTGTTTCAGGAGGACTGAGACGACACCTGAGCATTGAGAATAATAAGATCGGAGGCAGTTGTCGATTCCCTGTTCCCTTTTATTGTTTTTCTCCACTTCCCATCCCATCTCCCTCAATTGTTTCTTTCCCCCTTCTCATTCTTCTCCATTTCCTCCTATAAGATGGACTTGCCCCAAGAGACTGTGATCCGGATTTTCCTGTTGACCATGATGTTGACCAGAGCAGTCTGTTCTGGCGAGAGTACCATGGAGGTCGAGAGAGGTTCTGGAATGGGTTCTGATGACAGAGATGGAGGCGTAGATTTCCAAGAACAACATAATCACCGAGTAAAGGCGAGTATCAGAAAACGATCTGGTAGTATTGACAATAGAAGAAATTGTGAAGGATTGTTAGCTGAAGAGAACTGTATCTGTAGACTCTGTGACAGTGTAGTTGAGGATGGGTGTATCAAGAAATGTCAGTCCAGTTTTAATATCCACATGGACCGACATCCATTGAGTGACTATCATTCCTTAGTGGGTAAAGTGTTAAATCAGACAGATTGTTGGGTATGCTCTCAAGTACCTCAAGGCCATAGCAAATCAAGATTAGTACCATTCCCCTTAACTATAGGGGAGGTACTTGAGCTAAGTGGTGGGAGGCCGGTGGACAGGAGGTTTAATATCTCCAGTCCTCCTAGTTTGAAGCTCCACCAATATCATGTGGATAGATCCCTAGTATGTTTTAACATTTCCAATCCCCGAAAGCCGGGAAATTGGGAAGTGTCATGGAATAAGCAAACCATGACCTTTTCATACAGGGCCGATAGAATGCCTACAGATACAGAACTTCTACGCCACATAGCCGGTAGTGGGAAATATTTCCGATATAGGTATACCCTAGGAAGTAGGACCATGAGAGTTGGAGAGGTATCACCAGGATACTGTGCACATATCGTACAAACTGATACGTGCACTAAACAGATGGGAGAATTAGGGTTAGGAGATTTCATATGGAAAATGTGTAATATGGTAATGTCCTACTCCGTCCCATATGTTCTCCCTGATGATGCATATTTCATATGCGGGAGGAAGGCGTATACGTGGCTTGCCCCAAACTCAGAAGGGTTATGTTATATTGGAAAAGTACTGCCTGAGGTAATGACCGTATCCCACACTAAAATGAAGGATATTCACCGCAGTGCCCAAGCTCCTTATACTCACACTCATTACGAACACATCGTTAAACGGCACCTAATAGAAAGAACAGAGCATCCGGCCTCTGACCTGATCAATGAATCCACAGGGATTCAATTCCTAATCGCGTTAGATATCACTCGTACCGCCAGAGGAGTGATAAATTATAAATATATATCTGCGCTTGCAAATTTATTAGACAATATCACTGAAATGTATGATGACACATTCAGGTATACCGGAAGGGAGCTCCAAGCTTATAAAACAGAACTGGTTCAGCATAGGATGATTCTCAATTATCTCACAGCTGTGACAGGCGGGTATTGTGTTACCCTAGCGACTCAGTATGGAATAAAGTGCTGCACATATATTACAAACAGCACCGAGGACCCGGTCGAGGTCATAGACAAAAAGATGGATGACATTTTGCAATTAAAATGGGAGTTCCGAAGGAAACACAATCTCACCCTTGCCGCTGTGGGTAATGAGCTGACCAGTTGGGTGTCATGGTTGAACCCACGAAATTGGTTCTCTGGTTTAGGAGAATGGACCCAAGGTATTATCATGGATGTAGGGAAATTTCTTTTGTGTATTCTGGGTGTCATCATATTGGTCGGTCTGATATTTAGATGCGTTCGGGTTTTAACAAAGTGTAAACGTAGCGCCCGAGTGATGACTTTAAGAAGTGAAGATACTGTAATAACAACGACTGATTTGGTTTATGACCCAACGATAGAGACAATGTTGTGATGAAAATGTGATTCCACGGTCCGTTTCTTTCCCCCGTTTCTCCTTTGTTTTCCTCCAAGGTACAAAGACATCCGCTTGGAAGAAGAATTTGACAACCTTTTACACAGACAACTGATGGACTATGCCATAGACCCCCCATATCCCTAGTACCTTTAATTTTACGCTAGCCCAACACTTTTTGTAAGTCTATGGACATTGAAAAAGCTTTTTGCACACCGTCTATAGCAAAAGCATCGGGAGACTACAGTCAACATGTACATCGAGACAAGACAAGACAAGACACAAGACAAGACCTCAATCGGCAAATGTATATTAAACTCACATAGTTTATCACTGCATTTACCATAATTGTTCTTTATCTTCATCTCTACAACCTTCAGGTAATAACACACATAGTCGATAGGGAATATAGGCACAGATATCAGCACTCACATATTCCCCCATTCATGTATCATCAACTAAAATGTGCTCCCCCATTTTGTTGCAACCAAAAGCCGAAGAGAGCTCGGTAAAGTTTGACAGCCCATCCACAGACCCATACCACGGGATAAGAAGGAATTCAAATATATACTTCGCAATACCTCGAAGCTTGATTTAAAACACGTACGGCACGATGATACATGACCCCCCAAACATGGATTCATACACACATGCTTCTGCTATCTCACTAGGTCATACCCTTTTCCTACATTCTCCTCTCCTCCCCTACCCAATCATAGAAATGTATTATACATGACATATATTTTTCTCTTTTTGAACTGTTTTAGGAAGTGGCAGTTATTGGTGACTGCCAAAGGGTGGACTGTCAAAGTCAGAAAAATATCACGCTACACACTGCCATATATGCACCTCATGCAAGTGCCTGCTGCGTGTGCATGAGCCCTCCCGTGCGTGCGCATACTCTCAGTTGCGTGCACCCGCAGGCGCACGGTATGCGCATTTACGGTAGAGTTTGTGTGCGTCTAGCGGGCGACTCAATCGTAACATATTTTAGTCATATAATGTATTTTGTAGATTATGGTCCCTTTGATAGAATCTGAAAGTTTAGTTAATGTAGTATGTTCAGAGACAAAGAGATCCCTCTTTGTATGATACGAAGGGTCAGACAGGGGTTACACAGTGGTGTTTAGTATCCATCGGAAGAGAATATAATTAGCAATATTCCGGTGTTGGTTTGAAGCGGATTAATCGCTCGTGCGTATAGTTATGGACATAAGAAGTTTATGGACATTTACTATATTTGCACTTTATTACCCATGCGGCGGGAAACCCAGTTTCCCACCCACCTGAGCAGTTAGGAATAGTCACAGCCCACCTGTATGAACCAACCTATGACCTTTTGTTATAATGCGAAGACGAATTCCTGTGTCCAATGAACAATAAGAATGTAGGGACCATTGTACTGTATTGTGTGTAGTGTATAAAAGGACAAGCCGATCTGGGCCAGCTCTCTACTCTCTTCAACGGTTCTCATTGCTGATAATCGGGAGCTGGATATCCAGAAAGGCGCTTGCGATTGTTTCCCCTGGTGCGTAAGTTCTCTGCAACCATATTGTCTCTTATTTTAATGTTATAAGCCATTCTCTCTCTCCTTCCCCCTTAAATGTAATTGTATCTTTATTGTATTTTATGTGTAGTGATTCGGTTAGGTATTTTATGTTATCTTGGTAGTGTATAACTTGTATTGTATTATTCTTTTGCAATTGAACGTTCATTCATTTCCTTAAAAGGCGTTAGACCCTTAGACCGGTATTTGAGTGTTGATTATATTGCTAAGGGGTTCTCAGAGCGTCACATACGCTCATACAGCTTTAAAACTAACAAGGTTACATTGTGTTGCATTTACACCTTATCACTGCACAAGGGTTTACAGTATAAGTACATTGTTTATGGTATAGTTATAAAGGTTTAACACTGTGAGCGTCAGCGCCGCTTGTGATCTCCTCGTGGTCCCGAGCGTCCGCTACGCTGAGAGCGTATCATTACGTTAGTCGGCAGCCTATAGCGTGCTTGCCTTTACGCTCTAAGCCGTGAGCGAACGTGCCGCTTGTGCGTCTCATCCACGGCTAAGCGTTCGTTACGCTACGTGCGTACTCTTATGGTATTCCATACGTCAATTGCGTACTGTGTTCTTTAACCTTTTAGAGTGTTTTATACAAGGTATAGAATAGGCATTGTCAGTAATCACCAACTGCCCAGAGCCAGGAACTAACACTAGGCCTGTTATCACCCACTGCCCAGAGCCAGGAACTAGCACAGTACCTGTAATCACCATCTGTCCAGAGCCAGGAACTAACACTAGGCCTGTAATCACCAACTGCCCAGAGCCAGGAACTAACACTAGGCCTGTAATCACCAACTGCCCAGAGCCAGGAACTAACACTAGGCCTGTAATCACCACCTTCCCAGAGCCAGGAACTAGCACAGTGCCTGTAATCTCCAACTGCCCAGAACCAGGAACTAGCACAGTGCCTGTAATCACCATCTGTCCAGAGCCAGGAGCTAGCACAATACCTGTAATCACCCAGTGCCCAGAGCAAGGTACTAGCACAATGCCTGTAAACACTACTGCCCAGAGCCAGGAACTAGCACAGTTCCTGTAATCACCACCTGCCCAGAGACAGGAACTAGCACAGTGCCTGTAATCTCCCACTGCCCAGAGCCAGGAACTAGCACAGTGCCTGTAATCACCCACTGCCCATAGCCAGGAACTAGCACAGTGCCTGTAATCACCACCTGCCCAGAGCCAGGAACTAGCACAGTGCCTGTAATCTCCAACTGCCCAGAGCCAGGAACTAGCACTATGCCTGTAATCACCCACTGCCCAGAGCCAGGAACTAGCACAGTGCCTGTAATCACCAACAGCCCAGAGCCAGGAACTAGCACAGTGCCTGTAATCACCAACAGCCCAGAGCCAGGAACTAGCACAGCGCCTGTAATCACCAACTGCCCAGAGCCAGGAACTAGCACAGCGCCTGTAATCACCCACTACCCAGAGCCAGGAACTAGCACAGCGCCTGTAATCAGCCACTACCCAGAGCCAGGAACTAGCACAGTGCCTGTAATCACCCACTACCCAGAGCCAGGAACTAGCACAGCGCCTGTAATCACCCACTACCCAGAGCCAGGAACTAGCACAGCGCCTGTAATCACCAACTGCCCAGAGCCAGGAACTAGCACAGCGCATGTAATCACCAACTGCCCAGAGCCAGGAACTAGCACAGCGCCTGTAATCACCCACTACCCAGAGCCAGGAACTAGAACAGCGCCTGTAATCACCCACTACCCAGAGCCAGGAACTAGCACAGTGCCTGTAATCACCACCTGCCCAGAGCCAGGAACAAGCACAGTGCCTGTAATCACCAACTGCCCAGAGCCAGGAACTAGCACAGTGCCTGTAATCACCCACTACCCAGATCCAAGAACAAGCACAGTGCCTGTAATCACCCATTGCCCAGAGCCAGGAACAAGCACAGTGCCTGTAATCACCAACTGCCCAGAGCCAGAAACTAGCACAGTGCCTGTAATCACCAACTGCCCAGAGCCAGGAACTAGCACAGTGCCTGTAATCTCCAACTGCCCAGAGCCAGGAACTAGCACAGTACCTGTAATCTCCCACTGCCCAGAGCCAGGAACTAGCACAGTGCCTGTAATCACCAACTGCCCAGAGCCAGGAACTAGCACAGTGCCTGTAATCTCCAACTGCCCAGAGCCAGGAACTAGCGCAGTGCCTGTAATCACCATCTGTCCAGAGCCAGGAGCTAGCACAATACCTGTAATCACCCAGTGCCCAGAGCAAGGTACTAGCACAGTGCCTGTAAACACTGCTGCTCAGAGCCAGGAACTAGCACAGTGCCTGTAATCACCACCTGCCCAGAGCCAGGAACTAGCACAGTGCCTGTAATCACCAACAGCCCAGAGCCAGGAACTAGCACAGTGCCTGTAATCACCAACTGCCCAGAGCCAGGAACTAGCACAGTGCCTGTAATCACCCACTACCCAGATCCAAGAACAAGCACAGTGCCTGTAATCACCCATTTCCCAGAGCCAGGAACTAGCACAGTGCCTGCAATCACCAACTGCCCAGAGCCAGAAACTAGCACAGTGCCTGTAATCAACTGCCCAGAGCCAGGAACTAGCACAGTACCTATAATCACCCACTGCCCAGAGCCAGGAACTAGCACAGTGCCTGTAATCACCAACTGCCCAGAGCCAGGAACTAGCACAGTGCCTGTAATCTCCAACTGCCCAGAGCCAGGAACTAGCTCAGTGCCTGTAATCACCATCTGTCCAGAGCCAGGAGCTAGCACAATACCTGTAATCACCCAGTGCCCAGAGCAAGGTACTAGCACAGTACCTGTAATCACCCACTGCCCAGAGCCAGTATCTAGCACGGTGCCTGTAAACACTACTGCCCAGAGCCAGGAACTAGCACAGTGCCTGTAATCACCACCTGCCCAGAGCCAGGAACTAGCACAGTGCCTGTAATCTCCAACTGCCCAGAGCCAGGAACTAGCACTATGCCTTTAATCATCCACTGCCCAGAGCCAGGAACTAGCACAGTGCCTGTAATCACCAAATGCCCAGAGCCAGGAACTAGCACAGTGTCTGTAATCACCACCTGCCCAGAGACAGGTACAAGCACAGAGCCTGTAATCACGCACTGCCCAGATCCAGGAACTAGCACAGTGCCTGTAATCACCCACTGCCCAGAGCCAGGAACTAGCACAGTGCCTGTAATCACCAACTGCCCAGAGCCAGGAACTAGCACAGTGCCTGTAATCTCCAACTGCCCAGAGCCAGGAACTAGCACAGTGCCTGTAATCACCATCTGTCCAGAGCAAGGAGCTAGCACAATACCTGTAATCACCCAGTGCCCAGAGCAAGGTACTAGCACAGTGCCTGTAAACACTGCTGCCCAGAGCCAGGAACTAGCACAGTGCCTGTAATCACCACCTGCCCAGAGCCAGGAACTAGCACAGTGCCTGTAATCACCAACAGCCCAGAGCCAGGAACTAGCACAGTGCCTGTAATCACCTACTGCCCAGAGCCAGGAACTAGCACAGTGCCTGTAATCACCCACTACCCAGATCCAAGAACAAGCACAGTGCCTGTAATCACCCATTTCCCAGAGCCAGGAACTAGCACAGTGCCTGTAATCACCAACTGCCCAGAGCCAGAAACTAGCACAGTGCCTGTAATCACCAACTGCCCAGAGCCAGGAACTAGCACAGTACCTATAATCACCCACTGCCCAGAGCCAGGAACTAGCACAGTGCCTGTAATCACCAACTGCCCAGAGCCAGGAACTAGCACAGTGCCTGTAATCTCCAACTGCCCAGAGCCAGGAACTAGCACAGTGCCTGTAATCACCATCTGTCCAGAGCCAGGAGCTAGCACAATACCTGTAATCACCCAGTGCCCAGAGCAAGGTACTAGCACAGCGCCTGTAATCACCCACTGCCCAGAGCCAGTATCTAGCACAGTGCCTGTAAACACTACTGCCCAGAGCCAGGAACTAGCACAGTGCCTGTAATCACCACCTGCCCAGAGCCAGGAACTAGCACAGTGCCTGTAATCTCCAACTGCCCAGAGCCAGGAACTAGCACTATGCCTTTAATCATCCACTGCCCAGAGCCAGGAACTAGCACAGTGCCTGTAATCACCAAATGCCCAGAGCCAGGAACTAGCACAGAGTCTGTAATCACCACCTGCCCAGAGACAGGTACAATCACAGAGCCTGTAATCACGCACTGCCCAGATCCAGGAACTAGCACAGTGCCTGTAATCACCCACTGCCCAGAGCCAGGAACTAGCACAGTGCCTGTAATCACCCACTGCCTACAGCCTGGAAATAGCACAGTGCCTGTAATCACAAACTGCCCAGAGCCAGGAAATAGCACAGTGCCTGTAATTACCAACTGCCCAGAGCCAGGAACTAGCACAGTGCCTGTAATCACCCACTGCACAGAGCCAGGAACTAGCACAGTGCCTGTAAACACCACTGCCCAGAGCCAGGAACTAGCACAGTGCCTGTAAACACCACTGCCCAGAGCCAGGAACTATCAGAGTGTCTGTAATCACCACCTGCACAGAGACAGGAACTAGCACAGTGCCTGTAATCGGGTGGTCTTCAGTATGCCGCCTGTCGGGATCCCGGCGCTCAGTATACCGGCGCCGGAATCCCGACAGCCGGCATACCGACACTTATTCTCCCTCGTGGGGTCCACAACCCCCCTGGAGGGAGAATAAAATAGCGTGGCGCGCTTAGCGCGCCACCGTGCCTGCAGCGTGGCGAGCGCAGCGAGCCCGCAAGGGCCTCATTTGTGCTCACCACACTGTTGGTATGCCAGCGGTCGGGCTCCCAGCGCCGGTATGCTGGTCGCCGGGAGCCCGACCGCCGGCATACCATACTACACCCCCTGTAATCACCCACTGCCCAGAGCGAGGAACTAGCACAGAGACTGTAATCACCAACTGCCCAGAGCCAGGAACTAGCACTGTTCCTGTAATCACCAACTGCCCACAGCCAGGAACTAGCACAGTGCCTGTAATCACCCACTGCCCAGAGCCAGGAACTAGCACAGTGCCTTTAATCACCAACTGCCAAGAGCCAGGAACTAGCACACTGCCTGTAATCACTAACTGCCCAGAGACAGAAAATAGCACAGAGCATGTAATCACCACATGTCCAGAGACAGGAACTAGCACAGTGCCTGTAATCACCCACTGCCCAGAGCCAGGAACAAGCACAATGACTGTAATCACCCACTGCCCAGAGCCAAGAACTAGCACAGATCCTGTAATTACCCACTGCCCAGAGCCAGTAACTAGCACAATGTCTGTAATCACCACCTGCCCAGAGACAGGAACTAGCACAGAGCCTGTAATCACCCACTGCCCAGAGCCAGGAACTAGCACAGTGCCTGTAATCACCAACTGCCCAGGGCCAGGAACTAGCACAACGCCTGTAATCACCAACTGCCCAGAGCCAGGAACTAGCACAGTGCTTTTAATCATCCACTGCCCACAGCCAGGAACTAGCACAGTGCTTTTAATCATCCACTGCCCACAGCCAGGAACTAGCACAGTGCCTGTAATCACAAACTGCCCAGAGCCAGGAACTAGCACAGTGCCTGTAATCAGCAACTGCCCAGAGCCAGGAACTAGCACAGTGCCTGTAATCACCAAATGCCCAGAGCCAGGAAATAGCACAATGTTTGTAATCACCACCTTCACAGAGCCAGGAACTAGCACAGTGCCTGTAATCACCAACTGCCCAGAGCCAGGAACTAGCACAGTGCCTGTAATCTCCAACTGCCCAGAGCCAGGAACTAGCACAGCGCCTGCAATCTCCAACTGCCCAGAGCCAGGAACTAGCACTATGCCTGTAATCACCCACTGCCCAGCCATGTGCTAGCACGATATTTGTAATCAACCACTGCCCAGAGCCAGGAACTAGCACAGTGCCTGTAAACACCACTGCCCAGAGCCAGGAACTAGCACAGTCCCTGTAATCACCACCTGCCCAGAGCCAGGAACTAGCAATGTGCCTGTAATCTCCAACTGCTCAGAGCCAGGAACAAGCACTAAGCCTGTAATCACCCACTGCCCAGAGACAGGAACTAGCACAGTGCCTGTAAACACCACTGCCCAGAGCCAGGAACTAGCACAGTGCCTGTAAACACCACTGCCCAGAGCCAGGAACTAGCAGAGTGTCTGTAATCACCACCTGCACAGAGACAGGAACTAGCACAGTGCCTGTAATCAGGTGGTGTTCAGTATGCCACCTGTCGGGATCCCGGCGCTCAGTATACCGGCGCCAGAATCCCGACAGCCGGCATACCGACACTTATTCTCCCTCGTGGGGGTCCACAACCCCCCTGGAGGGAGAATAAAATAGCATGGCGCGCTTAGCGCGCCACCGTGCCCGCAGCGTGGCGAGCGCAGCGTGGCGAGCGCAGCGAGCCCGCAAGGGGCTCATTTGTGCTCACCACACTGTCGGTATGCCAGCGGTCGGGCTCCCAGCGCCGGTATGCTGGTCGCCGGGAGCCCGACCGCCGGCATACCATACTACACCCCCTGTAATCACCCACTGCCCAGAGCGAGGAACTAGCACAGAGACTGTAATCACCCACTGCCCAGAGCCAGGAACTAGCACTGTTCCTGTAATCACCAACTGCCCACAGCCAGGAACTAGCACAGTGCCTGTAATCACCCACTGCCCAGAGCCAGGAACTAGCACAGTGCCTTTAATCACCAACTGCCAAGAGCCAGGAACTAGCACACTGCCTGTAATCACTAACTGCCCAGAGACAGAAAATAGCACAGAGCATGTAATCACCACATGTCCAGAGACAGGAACTAGCACAGTGCCTGTAATCACCCACTGCCCAGAGCCAGGAACTAGCACAATGACTGTAATCACCCACTGCCCAGAGCCAAGAACTAGCACAGATCCTGTAATTACCCACTGCCCAGAGCCAGTAACTAGCACAATGTCTGTAATCACCACCTGCCCAGAGACAGGAACTAGCACAGAGCCTGTAATCACCCACTGCCCAGAGCCAGGAACTAGCACAATGACTGTAATCACCCACTGCCCAGAGCCAAGAACTAGCACAGATCCTGTAATTACCCACTGCCCAGAGCCAGTAACTAGCACAATGTCTGTAATCACCACCTGCCCAGAGACAGGAACTAGCACAGAGCCTGTAATCACCCACTGCCCAGAGCCAGGAACTAGCACAGTGCCTGTAATCACCAACTGCCCAGGGCCAGGAACTAGCACAACGCCTGTAATCACCAACTGCCCAGAGCCAGGAACTAGCACAGTGCTTTTAATCACTCACTGCCCACAGCCAGGAACTAGCACAGTGCCTGTAATCACAAACTGCCCAGAGCCAGGAACTAGCACAGTGCCTGTAATCAGCAACTGCCCAGAGCCAGGAACTAGCACAGTGCCTGTAATCACCCACTGCCCAGAGCCAGGAAATAGCACAATGTTTGTAATCACCCACTGCCCAGAGCCAGGAAATAGCACAATGTTTGTAATCACCACCTTCACAGAGCCAGGAACTAGCACAGTGCCTGTAATCACCACCTGCCCAGAGCCAGGAACTAGCACAGTGCCTGTAATCACCAACTGGCTAATCTCCAACTGCCCAGAGCCAGGAACTAGCACAGTGCCTGTAATCTCCAACTGCCCAGAGCCAGGAACTAGCACAGCGCCTGCAATCTCCAACTACGCAGAGCCAGGAACTAGCACTATGCCTGTAATCACCCACTGCCCAGTCAGGTGCTAGCACGATATCTGTAATCAACCACTGCCCAGAGCCAGGAACTAGCACAGTCCCTGTAATCACCACCTGCCCAGAGCCAGGAACTAGCACTAAGCCTGTAATCACCCACTGCCCAGAGACAGGAACTAGCACAGTGCCTGTAATCACCCACTGCCCAGAGCCAGGAACAAGCACTAAGCCTGTAATCACCCACTGCCCAGAGACAGGAACTAGCACAGTGCCTGTAATCACCCACTGCCCAGAGCCAGGAACTAGCACAGTGCCTGTAATCACCCACCGTCCAGAACCAGGAACTAGCACAGTGCCTGTAATCACCCACTGCCCAGAGCCAGGAACTAGCACAGTGCCTGTAATCACCCACTGCCCAGAGCCAGGAACTAGCACATTGCCTGTAATCACCACCTGCCCAGAGCCAGGAACTAGCACATTGCCTGTAATCACCCACTGCCCAGAGCCAGGAACTAGTACAGTGCCTGTAATCACCACTGCCCAGAGCCAGGAACTAGCACAGTGCCTTTAATCACCCACTGCTCAGCGCCAGGATCTAGCACAGTGCCTGTAATCACCACTGCCCAGAGCCAGGATCTAGCACAGTGCCTGTAATCACCAACTGCCAAGAGCCAGGATCTAGCACAGTGCCTGTAATCACCACTGCCCAGAGACAGGAACTAGCACAGTGCCTGTAATCACCCACTGCCCAGAGCCAGGAACTAGCACTGTGACTGTAATCACCAACTGCCCAGAGCCAAGAACTAGCACAGATCCTGTAATCACCAACTGCCCAGAACCAGGAACTAGCACTGTGCCTGTAATCACCAAATACCCAGAGCCAGGAACTAGCACACTGCCTGTAATCACCCACTGCCCAGAGCCAGGAACTAGCACAGTGCCTGTAATCACCACTGCCCAGAGCCAGGAACTAGCAGAGTGTCTGTAATCACCACCTGCACAGAGACAGGAACTAGCACAATGCCTGTAAACACCACTGCCCAGAGCCAGGAACTAGCAGAGTGTCTGTAATCACCACCTGCACAGAGACAGGAACTAGCACAATGCCTGTAATTGGGTGGTCTTCAGTATGCCGCCTGTCGGGATCCCGGCGCTCAGTATACCGGCGCCGGAATCCCGACAGCCGGCATACCGACACTTATTCTCCCTCTTGGGGGTCCACAACCCCCCTGGAGGGAGAATAAAATAGCGCATTTGTGCTCACCACACTGTCGGTATGCCAGCGGTCGGGCTCCCAGCGCCGGTAGGCTGGTCGCCGGTAGCCCGACCGCCGGCATACCATACTACACCCCCTGTAATCACCCACTGCCCAGAGCGAGGAACTAGCACAGAGACTGTAATCACCAACTGCCCAGAGCCAGGAACTAGCACTGTTCCTGTAATTACCAACTGCCCACAGCCAGGAACTAGCACAGTGCCTGTAATCACCCACTGCCAAGAGCCAGGAACTAGCACACTGCCTGTAATCACTAACTGCCCAGAGACAGAAAATAGCACAGAGCATGTAATCACCACATGTCCAGAGACAGGAACTAGCACAGTGCCTGTAATCACCCACTGCCCAGAGCCAGGAACTAGCACAATGACTGTAATCACCCACTGCCCAGAGCCAAGAACTAGCACAGATCCTGTAATTACCCACTGCCCAGAGCCAGTAACTAGCACAATGTCTGTAATCACCACCTGCCCAGAGACAGGAACTAGCACAGAGCCTGTAATCACCCACTGCCCAGAGCCAGGAACTAGCACAGTGCCTGTAATCACCAACTGCCCAGGGCCAGGAACTAGCACAACGCCTGTAATCACCAACTGCCCAGAGCCAGGAACTAGCACAGTGCTTTTAATCACCCACTGCCCACAGCCAGGAACTAGCACAGTGCCTGTAATCACAAACTGCCCAGAGCCAGGAACTAGCACAGTGCCTGTAATCAGCAACTGCCCAGAGCCAGGAACTAGCACAGTGCCTGTAATCACCCACTGCCCAGAGCCAGGAAATAGCACAATGTTTGTAATCACCACCTTCACAGAGCCAGGAACTAGCACAGTGCCTGTAATCACCACCTGCCCAGAGCCAGGAACTAGCACAGTGCCTGTAATCACCAACTGCCCAGAGCCAGGAACTAGCACAGTGCCTGTAATCACCAACTGCCCAGAGCCAGGAACTAGCACAGTGCCTGTAATCTCCAACTGCCCAGAGCCAGGAACTAGCACAGCGCCTGCAATCTCCAACTGCCCAGAGCCAGGAACTAGCACTATGCCTGTAATCACCCACTGCCCAGCCAGGAGCTAGCACGATATCTGTAATCAACCACTGCCCAGAGCCAGGAACTAGCACAGTGCCTGTAAACACCACTGCCCAGAGCCAGGAACTAGCACAGTCCCTGTAATCACCACCTGCCCAGAGCCAGGAACTAGCAATGTGCCTGTAATCACCACCTGCCCAGAGCCAGGAACTAGCAATGTGCCTGTAATCTCCAACTGCCCAGAGCCAGGAACAAGCACTATGCCTGTAATCACCCACTGCCCAGAGACAGGAACTAGCACAGCGCCTGCAATCTCCAACTGCCCAGAGCCAGGAACTAGCACTATGCCTGTAATCACCCACTGCCCAGCCAGGAGCCAGCACAATACCTATAATCACCCACTGCCCAGAGCCAGTAACTAGCACAGTGCCTGTAATCACCCACTGCCCAGAGCCAGGAACTAGCAGTCTAGCACATTGCCTGTAATCACCACCTGCCCAGAGCCAGGAACTAGCACAGTGCCTGTAATCTCCAACTGCTCAGAGCCAGGAGCTAGCACAATACCTGTAATCACCCACTGTCCAGAGCCAGGAACTAGCACAGTAACTATAATCACCCACTGCCCAGAGCCAGGAACTAGCACAGCGCCTGTAATCACCCACTGCCCAGAGCCAGGAACTAGTACAGTGCCTGTAATCACCACTGCCCAGAGCCAGGAACTAGCACAGTGCCTGTAATCACCCACTGCTCAGCGCCAGGATCTAGTAGAGTGCCTATCATCACCAACTGCCCAGAGCCAGGAACTAGCACAATGCCTGTAATCACCTACTGCCTATAGCCAGGATCTAGCACAGTGCCTGTAATCACCACCTGCCCAGAGCGAGGAACTAGCACAGAGACTGTAATTACCAACTGCCCAGAGCCAGGAACTAGCACAGTGCCTGTAATTACCAACTGCCCAGAGCCAGGTACTAGTACAGTGCCTGTAATCACCCACTGCCCAGAGCCGGGAACTAGCACAGTGCCTGTAAACACCATTGCCCAGAGCCTGGAACTAGCACAGTGCCTGCAATCACCACCTGCCCAGAGCCAGGAACTAGCACAGTGCCTGCAATCTCCAACTGCCCAGAGCCAGGAACTAGCACAGAGCCTGTAATCACCAACAGCCCAGAGCCAGGAACTAGCACAGAGCCTGTAATCACCAACAGCCCAGAGCCAGGAACTAGCACAGAGCCTGTAATCACCAACAGCCCAGAGCTAGGGAACTAGCACAGTGCCTGTAATCAGGGCCGGTTCTAGACCTTGTGGCGCCCAGGGTGAAAGTTTCCTGTGGCGCCCCCCTCCCCCCAAGGTAAAATAGAGTTGGTGCGCGCCGAAGGCACGTGTCCAAAAATAGGGGCATGGCTTCTTCATAGGGAAGGGTCATGGCCACAGTTATCCCCCTGTACTTGTGCCCCCTGTAGCTGTGCCGCAAGTAGTTGTGCCCCCTGTAGCTATGCCCCCAGTAGCTGTGTCCCCTGTAGCTGTGCCCCCAGCATCTCTGCCCCCTGTAGCTGTGACCCCTGTAGCTGTGTCCCCAGTAGATTTGCCCCCAGTTCTGCCTCCAGTAGCTCTGCCCCCTGTAGCTGTGCCCCAGTAGCTGTGCCCCCTGTAGCAGTGCCCCCAGTAACTGTGCCCCCAGTAGGTGTGACCCCTGTAGGTGTGACCCCTATAGCAGTGCCCCCAGTAACTGTGCCCCCAGTAGGTGTGACCCCTGTAGGTGTGACCCCTGTAGCTGTGCCTCCAGTAGCTGTGCCCCAGCAGCTGTGCCCCCTGTAGATGTGCCCCCAGTAGGTTTGCCTTTAGTAGCTCTGCCCCCTGTGGCTGTGCCCCAGTAGATTTTCCCCCAGTAGCTGTGCCCCCTGTAGCAAGGCATCCAGTAGCTGTGCCCCCAGTAGTTGTGACCCCTGTATCTGTGCCCCAGTAGCTGTGCCCCCAGTTGATTTGCCCACTGTAGCTATGCCCCCTGTAGCAGTGCCCCCTAGCTGTGTCCCTTGTAGCTGTGCCCCCAGTAGTTGTGCCCCCAGTAGCTGTGCCCCCAGTTGATTTGCCCACTGTAGCTATGCCCCCTGTAGCAGTGCCCCCTAGCTGTGTCCCTTGTAGCTGTGCCCCCAGTAGTTGTGCCCCCAGTAGCTGTGCCCCCCGTAGCAGTGCCCCCTGTAGTTGTGACCCCAGTAGCTGTGCCCCCAGTAGTTGTGCCCCCTGTAGCTGTGCACCCAGTAGTTGTGCCCCCTGCAGCTGTGCCCCCTGCAGCTGTGCCCCCAGTAGTTGTGACCCCTGTAGCTGTGCCACAGTAGCGCCGCTTACAAACATACAAAAAAAAACCACAAAAAAAACACAATACTTACCAGCCCCACTCCTGCTTCCTGACTGCTGCTGCGCTGTCCTCCATCTCCAGCTGCCGCTCCTCTCTATGGGAGAGACGTCATGACGTCTCTCCCATAGCAGCGCCGCACAGACACTAGAGGTCAATTATGACTTCTAGCGTCAGTCAGTGGTACCTGCTACAGGTGGGGAGCGGGAAGCGGGGATCAGGATGCGGCTACTGCCTGTAATCGACCATTGCCCAGAGACAGGAACTAGCATATTGGCTGTAATCACCAACAGCCCAGAACAAGGAACTAGCACAGTGCCTGTAATCACCCACTGCCCAGAGCCAGGAACTAGTACATTGCCTGTAATCACCAACAGCCCAAGGCCAGGAACTAGCACAACGCCTATAATCACCAACAGCCCAGGGCCAGGAACTAGCACGCCTGTAATCACCAACAGCCCAGAGCCAGGAACTAGCACAACGCCTGTAATCACCAACAGCCCAGGGCCAGGAACTAGCACAACGCCTGTAATCACCAACAGCCCATGGCCAGGAACTAGCACAATGCCTGTAATCACCCACTGCCCAAGGCCAGGAACTAGCACAGTGCCTGTAATCACCAACTGCCCAGGGCCAGGAACTAGCACTATGCCTGTAATCACCAACAGCCCAGGGCCAGGAACTAGCACAGTGTCTGTAATCACCCACTGCCCAGAGCCAGGAACTAGCACAGTGCCTGTAATCACCAACTGCCCAGAGCCAGGAACTAGCACAGTGCCTGTAATCACCCACTGCCCAGAGCCAGGAACTAGCACTATGCCTGTAATCACCAACTGCCCAGAGCCAGGAACTAGCACAGTGCCTGTAATCACTAACTGCCCAGAGCCAGGAACTAGCACAGTGCCTGTAATCACCCACTGCCCAGAGCCAGGAACTAGCACAGAGCCTGTAATCACCCACTGCCCAATGCCAAGACCTAGCACAATTTCACGACTTTCCAGAGCCAGGAACTAGCAATCATTTCTGATACTATACAGTATGTGAGAGACAAGAGTAAGAAACAGGAGAGAAGGGGTGTAGTAGGGTATGCCGGCGGCCGGGCTCCCGGTGACCAGCATACCGGCGCCAGAATCCCGACCGTCGGCATACCGACAGCTGGGCGATCGCAAATGAGCTTCTTGCGGGCACGGTGGCATGCTACACACGCCACGCTATCTATTCTCCTTTCAGGGGGGTCGTGGACCCCCAAGAGGGAGAAAAGATGTCGGTATGCCGGCGGTCGGGATTCCAGCACCGGTATGCTGGTCGTCGGGAGCCCGGCCGCCGGCAAACAGAAGACAACCCGGAGAGAAGCTAGACAGAAGGGAGACAGAGAATGGAGAGAGAACTAGATAGAGAAACAGCGGTGTCAGTCATGAGAAAGACTATTTTTAAATATAGGAGATAAGTGCGATAGATGACAGGTAAAGAATGAAGAGAGAAAGAAAGAAAGAAAGAAAGAAAGAAAGAAAGAAAGAAAGAAAGAAAGAAAGAAAGAAAGAAAGAAAGAAAGGATACAGTCATGATAGAGTCAATGGTGAACACAGGAGAAAAGAGCAACAAAAGAGAGCTCAGAAAAGAGAAATAGGCAGTAGAAGGAGCATAAAAACAAATAGAAAGAATAAAGAATGCAGTGAGCCCACCAGACAGACATGAGATAGAGGATTGGGTGTTGGGCCCAAGAACATACAATTAGTCAAGGCGCAGGGAGAAACATAAAACAGACTAGATAAATAATTTTCTATAAAAAAAAATGCTCCTCTTTGTAACCAAATGTGAAGCTGCCATTGTTTTTCTGTTGGTTTAGGTAATCTTCTTTAGTGCAGGGGTTCTCAATTCCAGGCCTCAAGTACCACCAACAGGACATGATTTGTGGATGTCTCTGATCATGCACAGGTGAGTTACTCTATTTTGCTGGGTCAGTACTTATCCCACCTGTTACCACATACAGAAATACACAAACTGTGATCTGTTGGGAAAACTTGAGGATTGAGAACTAGTGCTTTAGTGAATAACATTTTAAAATTAATGGTATCATTCAGTTCTTATTTGCTTCATCTTATTTGTTGCACTATCACAGCTGTGGCTGTGATGTCACACATTTTGTATAACAAAAGTTGAGTTTATACTTTGTTGTTTGTTACTTTTAAGTGTAAGATGATTTCACTCAGCTCATTTGTCACATGTACTATTTAACTTCGATCAGTAAACAATTAGTGTTAGAAGTGGGATCGAAGGAATTAACTAGCTTGTGATGAATTGACTGATTCTTTAAATAGGCAATATAATGTTTTGATTTTCCCTTGCTGTCCTGTACATTATATGCGTATTTTCCCTCTGTCTTACTACTGTATAAGAAGAAAGTTATGATTATTGGAAAACCCACAATGTAGGTGGCTGTTTTGTCTTAAAAGGAAAAATATTCTTCAGATTGTTAAAATGTGTTAAACTTGTGAAGTTTAAATTATAGAATCAGTTGGTGAAATTCCAGAAATGTGTGCAAAATCTCAGTTTAATTTGACTTTTGTGGGGACGCCTATGCATAGTCGGGATTTGAGGTTTTTGAAAGCAATTGATATAGAATCTTTAGAACCTTAAATTATGTCATTGTGTGTTTTTCTGAATTCTGACAGCTCCCCTTTAAGAAATGCTGAAGGGCCAGGTTCCAAGCTTTTACAAGTAAAAGTTTACATTTTAGGTGCAGATTTACACAGAGCAGCCAGTGCAGAAATTGGTGAGTTTGAAATACACAGAGACGCATGTGAGGTTACTCAGGAAGAAATTAAGCAGAACAATGCAGCCATGGGAGGCTTTTCATAGACGAGGGGGGCTATTGAAAGAGAAGAAATCGGTCTCACAGGGACAGCCCAAACTGAGAGAAATAATTGTGAGACTGGATCGATCAATATACAAGCAGGCACCAATACTGCAGTCCTTCGGTTCTGGCACAAGACAAAACAAAAGTTGAATACTGTACATACTTTGTTGTTTGTTACTTTTATAATAAAGTGTAAGTTGATTTCACTCAGTACATTTGTCATACAGTATGTAGCACTATTTCATTTCAATCACAATAAACCTGCCATAAAGAATTGGTATTTTGCAAGTATAAGAGGACAGGGGCGGAATGGAATGGAAAACCAGCTTGAGAGACTGTTGGAAGCAGCCCTAATGGGAGCGGAGTCTGTCAAAAGGAGTTGGATCACTCCTTGTAGGGCCTGATTCTGAGCTGGATGCAGTTGTAGCTTTCCCTACGTCTTTTGCTGCAGTTGAGTCTGCAACTTAATGCCACTACAGTGCCCTTCCCTGGTGTACATCCATGCTGCCGAATACGCAAGGGCTGTGATGCCCACTTTCAGTATCTACAGACACTGCAATCACGCTTTGTGCATCTTTAGAGGCCACCATTAGTCGCACGACTGAAACTTTTACCAGCCCTGTGCTAGATGAAAATCATGTCTGTGAGCAATTCAGTGTCTCTATACACAACCACTTTCAGCAACACGGCCATGCTATGTTACATCTGCATTTAACTAGCCAACCACCTAGGAGCACCAAACACATTTCTAATACACTTCTTGGTGTGTGCATCTGAATCCGTACTGCAACTCTGTACGAACATCATCAGGAACGCATGCAATGTACAACTCTGACACATGTGCAAAAGAAAAATATCGCACAGGGGGAGAAAATACATTAGCCTCAACAGGGAAAAATAAAACACCTTGGCCAACACAAGAAAAAAAACGAAAAAAAACCATTGACCTCTATAAGAAAAAAATAAAGCACACTGACCTCCAAAGGAAAAAAACAACACATTGACCCCTGTCAAGCAAAACACTATGAACCTTACAACAACAAAAAAAGAAAACATATTGGCCGCCACAGAGAAAAACACATTAGCTCCAACAGGAACAAAGAAAACACATTAGCTGATAGTGTACTGTATGTCTCTGGGTTGGGGGGTCCTGTGTCTAGGGGTCCGGGGAAAGGGTGGGGCATACTTGCCTACCCTCCCGGAATGGGCGGGAGGCTCCCGAAAATCGGGTGACCCTCCCGGCCCCCCAGAAGGGCAGACAAGTCTCCCGATTTCAGCGGTCACCCCCTGCCCGGCCGCCCACTTAGCGAGTAAAGTGGGCGGTCCGAGCAGGCGATGACGCGATTCTTGTTGAATCACGTCATCATAGCCACGACCCCTGCTGTATAATGCCAAGAATAGCGGCATTACACAGCGGGGGCGTGGCTTACATGACGCGATCAATCAGCCACGCCCCCGTTCCGCCTCTGGCCCGCCCCGTTCCGCCTCTGGCCCGCCACCCTCTGGACGTCACCTCACTTCCCGCCTGCCCTGATGAGCCGACCGGCTGCTCTCTCCCGGAGAGAGCAGCCCAGAAGTCGGCAAGTATGGGGTGGGGTATCTTTGTACCTGGGCCAGGGAAGGGGGTAGGTATGGTGGGTAGTTTACATCCCTGAGGCTGGGGAAAAGGTTGGTGGTTGTTATAGGGCAGGTGTATGTCCCTGGCCTGGGGGGTACTGTATGTCAAGGGGGCCAGAGGGATATGGTATGTTAAAGAGGCTGGAGGGTAGGATATGTTCTGGCGGTGGGGAGGTGGTTAGGGTGGGTACTGTATGGTGAGGTCTGGAGCATGCATTCCATACACTCTGAAACCACTAAGGGTTTAGGATGTAAGTAGTAGTAGTGGGTAAAAGGAGGGCAGGATGGGAGTAGTAGTGGAAAGCAAGGGACAGGATGAAAATAGCAGTAGTGCAGGGAGCATGGGACAGGCTGGAAGTAGTAGTTGGAAGCAGGGGGTAGGATGGGATTAGTAGTGAGAAGCAAGGTGTAAGATGGGAGTGGTAGAAGTGCAGAGCAGGTGGCAGGCTGGCAGTAGTAGTGGTGGGAAGCAGTGGGCAGGGTGGGAGTAGTAAAAGTGTAGAGTAGGGGGCTGGATGGGAGTTGCAGTTGTGAGGAGAAGGGGTCAGGCTGGGAGTAGTAGTGGTGGGGAGTTGGTTACAGGATGGGAGTAGTAGTGGTGGGGAGCAGGGGCAGGATGGTAGTAGTAGTGGGAAGCAGGGGGCAGAATGGGAGTGGAAGGGAATCAGCAGAATGAGTCAGAGTTAGCTGAGCAAGAATCTCACCTCCTCTCTGCAGTTCCTGGGCTGTTGACAGTGCTGACGCAGCCTCACAAAGGACAGACAGCACCAGAGGGAGTGTAATGGGAAAAATACTGCATCCTGCTGGCTCCTAGACTGCAGCCCCCACCATGGTCCCTGCTGCGCAGATCAGTCCACCTTCTCTAGCAGCCCCAGGGGATGGCCAGTCCGGACCCATCCAACAGACACAGTGGGGTGGACAGACGGTGGAGGATGAGGATGGGGACACTGCACAGCACAGCCTCACAGGTGACAGAGATAAGTGATGTAGAGCTAGAGGGAGTATTTGGTTTGCATTCCACAGTGGAACGCAAAATCTGGAAGCGTGGCAGTTGGCAGTCAGTGTCGGGCTGCCAGAGGTGAGTAAGGGACCAGCCCAGCTGGAACTTTCCCACTTCACCGGTGGGCCAATCCGCGTCTGTAAGTGGATAACATGGTACTTTATTTGTGGCACTAGTGTATTTTATTGCTTGTGTTAAAGCGTAATCTCTAATATGTAACCGTCTGCTGGTTACCCGAAGGGATACGGACATTTCTGGATGCTTCCATTTCTAGGCACAGATTAGCCATGCAATCGCTTGAAGTACTCCAAGAGTTGCACAAGCCCTGGCGGCTCACCAGGGATCTCGCGCTGCGTGGTACATTGAGTCTAGATGTATGAGGCCACATCCGTATATCAAATGCTGATAATTTTATTGCTTGCAGGTTTGGGATTCAGTTGGACCCACATCATTGATCCCTTATACCCCTTTCACATCTCCAATGCCGGAACCCACTCGGGAATTGGAAACAGGTCCTTCCCGGGTGGGATCCGGCATTGGAGACTATCTGCTGGCTTCCAAACTCGGCAAGTTGCCGGGTCGGTTGCCATAGCGGCGGGGGGCGGATTCGGCTGCGGCGCTTTTGAGATGAGCTGATGCATCTCTCCCTATCTAGTAAATGGGTCTCGGGACGCCTCGACCCGGGAATCAGTTTACGTAGCCACTGACCCGGTATTCAACCCTGGAATAACACTGCTTTATTCCCGGGTTGAATTGCCGGGTCAGGCAACCCAGGAATTCGGAGTTGGGGCTTTCACACCGCACGCTGAACCGTGTCGACCCGGCAATATGCCGGGTCGACACCGGGTTATTTGTGCGATGTGAAAGAGGTACTAGTGCTGAAAACGTCTTTGCCTCTACGTAATATTGGGGCAAATGTATTAACCTGGAGAAGGCATAAGGAAGTGATAAACCAGTGATAAGTGCAAGGGGATAAGCGCACCAGCCAATCAACACCTTCCACTTATCACTGGTTGTGGTTTATCACTTCCTTATGCCTTCTACAAGTTAATACATCTGCCCCAAAATGACTTTAATAAACAAAAAAACAAGTGTTCTGATTCTCGTTACTCCGAAGGGATATGACCGTGGCTGCTTGTTTTCTGCTGTTGTTGAATTCTGCATAGGAATGGGTAAGTATAAGACTCATAGGTTTTTTTCTATTGATTGAGTGTGACAGCCTGGTTGCTGGGCAGGATTGTAGTCTGGGTTGATTGTCACGCAAAAGTTGTTGGTCTATTAGGTGTTAAGGAGAGGCGTTTCTGTTTAGGGTTATTTAAGGTGGGTGGTCATTTTGTACAGCCTCTTTCCCTGTGTTCAGAGTCCAGTGCACCTGCCTACTGCTACTTTCACTTTACCGTTTTCATTTCTTTATTCTATCTTTCCTTCATTTTTTTTATCTTGTGCCCTGTCCTTCCTTTTCAGCTCTCTTGTGTGCCCTGTTGTGTCCCATTTAGCTGTCAGCCCAGATTCAGCCTACCCTCCCCACCACCACCACCACCTCCCTGCTTCTGCCAGCATGGCGCGTTTCTGCCGCTCCTCCTCCCTCCCCAGGCGCCTGGCTGACTATTCAATGGCGGCCAACCCGCGGCAGCCAGATATGTCCAGCAGCCTCACTGTGCCCTCACCGCCTCCGTACGGTGTCCCCCCTGTGACCCCGGCCGTCCTTCCTGTGCTGGGTCTGGTGTCCGATCCAGCGCGTGGCCCCTCCCCTCCTGTGGCAGGCGTGGGCGGCAGGTGCCCAGCCACTGCTTCCACGCCGCTCTGCACTGCTTCTCCCCCTCTGCCTGCTCGGGACGGGAGCCACATGGTTGTGGCTCCAGTGCCCGCTGTTCCCGCGCTGCCAGCCGTGCTGCTTGTTGCGCAGGCGGCGGGCGGCCCTCTACCAATCCTGAGGTCTGGTCTGGGGCATACTTACCTACTTTCAGTTTCTCCTCTCCAGGAGAAGCCCAGAGAGGAGACAATGTAGGAGACTTCGGGGGGCCGAGGCGGGCTGTGACATCATCAAGCCCCGCCCCCAGATCGTGAAAATGTCATGATTTGCGGGTCCGCGGGAAAGGGGCGGGGCTAAAATGATGCGATTCTCGTCATTTGAACCCCTTCCCCTCCCCTCGGGCCCACGAATACAGGAGAGTATGTCTCCATCCTGCCTGCATCAATAGGGTGCGAGCAGGATGCGGGAGACCTGCCTACTCTTCCGGGGGTGCGGGGGGCTGCCCAAAAAACGTAAGCCTACCGCAGCTTCCGTGAGAGTAGGCAAGTATGGTCTGGGGTCTTCTGGGGGTCTTCTTCCAGGGCTCCCGCGCCCACTCGTGCGGCGGGTGGCCCCCCTCCCTGCAGGCATCTGGTCTGGGGTCTCATGAAGTCTATTGGCCACTGTCCCCCGCAACTGTTGGTGCGGTGGGTGTCCCTACCCCACAGCGGGGGGCTGGTCTGGGGTCTCATGGGGGTATGTTTCTGTGCCACCCACGCCCATTCGTGTGGTAGGTGCGGCACACTTTTGGACGCAGGGTGTGGCGGCGCCTGGGGGCCTGGGGCAGGGTTCCTCTGCTTGGCTTCCTGCTGCAGGCCCCACCCTTAACTATGGGGTCCTCTGTTTACCCTCCCAGTGTCTCGGGGTGCCCCGCCTGGGGTTCCCACCTCCCTCCATTTTCCGCGGCGCTGGCTATGGCTTTTGCTGGGGGGATGGGCCCCGGGCTGTCCTTTAGTTTTGCTACTGCTGGGCACGTTCTGGCAGTGATGTGCAGTGAGGTCAATGCCTGGGGAGGCACTGGCTAGTATTGTCCCACCCAAGAGACAAGGTTCGATGATGCGGTAAGCAGCGTTTTCCTCACAGTACCCATCTTCAATGATTTGCACACAGACACTTTACAAGTGCAATGTTTAAAGGAGTGTGTCCTTATGACAAGGGCTTGGAGCTGTAATTGTGGTCTACAGTACATCTAGTATGCAGATTTGTTCTAACACAAAGTTATAAGAAGACCACTGGGATGCGTTTAAATAAATGTGACAAGGGGTGTCTAGTATGGGTGATGGTGAAGATGGTTCCCACCACACATTTAGATATGGGCCGAGGTGTCATACAATAATGGAATTTGCAGAAATGAATAAATAAATCCTGTAATTTTGTAGTGTAAGAGGAGGCATACTGAGCCCCAGGGACATAGGATGATCACGGACCTCGTATGTCTGCCCAGCCCATCATGCTACCCACTTATAACCTGAGTTATTGCACGTGAACGCCCAGCAATCCGGATTGTGGCCCACCCTGAAAGGAGCCAGTTGAAATAACCCAGGTCGACTGCCCTTGCATTTCAACCCAGATAACGAGCAGGGTGGAACACGAGTTTAACCCGGCTTATGGTGCAGTGTGAACGAGTAAGCCGGCGCGATGCGAACTGGCACCCGTTCACTGAATAGGAAGAGACGGCGGGGTATCGGTGAAAGCCGGACCGGACCAAATTCCGGAACGCCGGACGAGACCCGCTCCCTGCAGCGACCCCTGCCGCTGAGGAGTTTTGTGTGCGCGCGTCCGTCCGGGGGGCGTGACTGACAGGCTGTCAGCGGGGAGCGAGAGCTTAGAGCCGGCTCCTTTCAAGAAGCAGCGGCTGCTGCTCCCGGGTGACTTTGCCCTGCACACACAGAGGACGGGCGAACGGGTCCGTGCGCTGCTGTGTGCGGGGAGAGATTACAGTCTCCAGACCCCGCTGCTGCTGCTCTGCCCGGACATAGGGAGGGAGGGGGGAGCAGCAGATACTTGTGCTGTTCTGCATGCAGATCATTACTTATTTATATATATATACATATATATATATATATATATATATATATATGCATATATATATATATATATATATATATGCATATATATATATATATATACATATGTATATATACATATATATATATATACATATATATATATATATACACACACATATATATATATATACATATATATATATACACATATATATATACATATATATATATATATATATATATATATATACACACACACACACACACACACATATATATATATATATATATATATAGCCACTTGCTACATATGGAGGGGGGGGGGCATGTACAGTCTGAAATACTGTATGATATATGCTAAGTTATGAATTACCCCTTACCCATTGAAGGGGGGGAGGGCACATTGGTACATGTCGCCCCCCCCCCCCCCCCCATTTAGTTTAGAAAAGAAAAATAGTTTTGTTAGTTGCTTCCATTATAGCACGGGGGTCGCCAGGATGTGGTTCCTGCTGTGCCCCATCTCCCCCCCTCCCGGGCCGCTATGACTGATCACTGGGCCACGTCCATAGGGTCTGCGCATGCACAACAGACATAATGCGCGTGCGCGACCCTTCTCTCAGAAGAACGCGATCGTTAGGTGATTGGCGGCGACGCAGCATTGCGGGAGACGACATCAGGAAACGCAGACGTGTCATGGACATTTTGGGGGCAGGTCTATGATGTCGCCTGCATTTCCTGCTTATGGAAAAATGGTTGCGGTGCCCCTGTCTACACAGCCAGGCTGCACAAGCAGGGGTCGGCCTCTAATCGATGCGTTCACAATTAAATTGTGAGCACATCGCAGTTTGGCGCCACTCATGCTGGGCGGCCTTGCCCTATCCTGGGCGGCCCCCAGCATGTAAGTCTATGGTCGCAGATTTTGCTGTGTGTGAAAAAATTCTGCGACCCACTCTGAATAGCTCCCACAGCCTACAACAATTAGGGGCGTAATAAGGGTGGGGCAAGCGGGGTATGTGTCGGAGGAGTCAGTTGGCGGGCTTGCTTACATGGTCGGAGCTGAGCACCGGCCACATTGTCCCCTCGTATGTCCCACATAGTAGCCAGTGGTGTATTGCCATTGCCCCTGCAGAAATAAGCACTGATATAGCAGCGCCAATTCCTGGCTCCTGGCAGCATCGTGCATCTGCTATAATGAAGACACAATGCTGCCTGACAAAAGAGACGGGAGAAGACAGAAGGCTGCAAGATTTTGAGAGATAGAGGCAAGGGGTCCGTGGCAGAGGTACAGGGGTTGGCACTGTAACCAAAAAAAGGACCGGAGATGAGGGGACTATTAAAAAATCCAGAAAAGTGGGAGCACTTTCCGGTTGCCAGAATAGGGCAGACAGACCACCTTAGATACCCGTACCAGGTGCCGGAATGGGCAGCAGGCCACCTTAGATAGCAGTTCCGTGTGCAGGAAGGAGGTGCAGAAAACCCAGACCACATTACACAGCCATTCCGGGTGCCGGACCAGGCAGCAGATCACCGTAGATAGCATTCCGGGTGCCGGAACGGGGCACAGTCCACCTTAGATAGCCGTTTCAGGTGCCGGAACGGAACGCCGACCACATTAGATAGGTATTTTGCGTACCGGAACGGGGTGCAGGACATCCAGACCACATTACACAGCCATTCCGGGTGCCGGACCAGGCAGCAGATCACCGTAGATAGCATTCCGGGTGCCGGAACGGGGCACAGTCCACCTTAGATAGCCGTTCCGGGTGCCGGAAAAAGGGCTCAAACCATCTTAGACAACTGGTCCGGGTGCCGGAACAGGAGGCAGACCATTTTAGATAGCTGTTTCATGTGCCGGAATGGTGTGCAGGACACCCAGACAACCTTAGATAGCTGTTCAGGGTACCTTAAAAGGCCGCAGAACACCTTAGATACTTGTTCCGGGTGCCGGAACAGGGCTCAAACCATCTTAGACAACCGGTCCGGGTGCCGGAACAGGATGCAGACCATCTTAGATAGCGGTTTCATGTGCCGGAATGGTGTACAGAACACCCAGACAACTTAAATAGCTGTTCAGGGTGCCTTAAAAGGCCGCAGACCACCTTAGATACCTGTTCCGGGTGCCGGAACAGGGCTCAAACCATCTTAGACAACCGGTCCGGGTGCCGGAACAGTATGCAGACCATCTTAGATAGCGGTTTCAGGTGCCGGAATGGTGTGCAGGACACCAAGACAACCTTAGACAGCTGTTCCGGTTGCCGGAATAGGGAGCAGACCACCTTAGATACCTGTTCCGGGTGCCAAAACAGGGCTCAAACCATCTTAGACAACCGGTCCGGGTGCCGGAACAGGATGCAGACCATCTTAGATAGCGGTTTCATGTGCCGGAATGGTGTACAGAACACCCAGACAACCTTAGATACCTGTTCAGGGTGCCGGAATAGGGCGCAGACCACCTTAGATACCTGTTCCGGGTGCCAAAACAGGGCTCAAACCATCTTAGACAACCGGTCCGGGTGCCGGAACAGTAGGCGGACCATTTTAGATAGCTGTTTCATGTGCCGGAATGGTGTGCAGTACACCAAGACAACCTTAGATAGCTGTTCCGGTTGCCGGAATAGGGCGCAGACCACCTTAGATACCCGTTCTGGGTGCCGGAACAGGGCTCAAACCATCTTAGACAACCGGTCTGGGTGCCGGAACAGGATGCAGACCATCTTAGATAGCGGTTTCATGTGCCGGAATGGTGTACAGAACACCCAGACAACCTTAGATACCTGTTCAGGGTGCCGGAATAGGGCGCAGACCACCTTAGATACCTGTTCCGGGTGCCAAAACAGGGCTCAAACCATCTTAGACAACCGGTCCGGGTGCCGGAACAGTAGGCGGACCATTTTAGATAGCTGTTTCATGTGCCGGAATGGTGTGCAGTACACCAAGACAACCTTAGATAGCTGTTCCGGTTGCCGGAATAGGGCGCAGACCACCTTAGATACCTGTTCTGGGTGCCGGAACAGGGCTCAAACCATCTTAAACAACCGGTCCGGGTGCCGGAACAGGATGCAGACCATCTTAGATAGCGGTTTCATGTGCCGGAATGGTGTACAGAACACCCAGACAACCTTAGATAGCTGTATAGGGTGCCTTAAAAGGCCGCAGACCACCTTAGATACCTGTTCCGGGTGCCGGAACAGGGCTCAAACCATCTTAGACAACCGGTCCGGGTGCCGGAACAGTATGCAGACCATCTTAGATAGCGGTTTCAGGTGCCGGAATGGTGTGCAGGACACCAAGACAACCTTAGATAGCTGTTCCGGTTGCCGGAATAGGGCGCAGACCACCTTAGATACCTGTTCTGGGTGCCGGAACAGGGCTCAAACCATCTTAGACAACCGGTCCGGGTGCCGGAACAGGATGCAGACCATCTTAGATAGCGGTTTCATGTGCCGGAATGGTGTACAGAACACCCAGACAACCTTAGATAGCTGTATAGGGTGCCTTAAAAGGCCGCAGACCACCTTAGATACCTGTTCCGGGTGCCGGAACAGGGCTCAAACCATCTTAGACAACCGGTCCGGGTGCCGGAACAGTAGGCGGACCATTTTAGATAGCTTTTTCATGTGCCGGAATGGTGTGCAGTACACCAAGTCAACCTTAGATAGCTGTTCCGGTTGCCGGAATAGGGCGCAGACCACCTTAGATACCTGTTCTGGGTGCCGGAACAGGGCTCAAACCATCTTAGACAACCGGTCCGGGTGCCGGAACAATAGGCGGACCATTTTAGATAGCTGTTTCATGTGCCGGAATGGTGTGCAGGACACCAAGACAACCTTAGATAGCTGTTCCGGTTGCCAGAATAGGGCGCAGACCACCTTAGATACCTGTTCTGGGTGCCAAAACAGGGCTCAAACCATCTTAGACAACCGGTCCGGGTGCCGGAACAGTAGGCGGACCATTTTAGATAGCTGTTTCATGTGCCGGAATGGTGTGCAGGACACCAAGACAACCTTAGATAGCTGTTCCGGTTGCCGGAATAGGGCGCAGACCACCTTAGATACCTGTTCCGGGTGCCGGAACAGGGCTCAAACCATCTTAGACAACCGGTCCGGGTGCCGGAACAGTAGGCGGACCATTTTAGATAGCTGTTTCATGTGCCGGAATGGTGTGCAGGACACCAAGACAACCTTAGATAGCTGTTCCGGTTGCCGGAATAGGGCGCAGACCACCTTAGATACCTGTTCTGGGTGCCGGAAAAAGGGCTCAAACCATCTTAGACAACTGGTCCGGGTGCCGGAACAGGAGGCAGACCATTTTAGATAGCTGTTTCATGTGCCGGAATGGTGTGCAGGACACCCAGACAACCTTAGATAGCTGTTCAGGGTGCCTTAAAAGGCCGCAGAACACCTTAGATACTTGTTCCGGGTGCCGGAACAGGGCTCAAACCATCTTAGACAACCGGTCCGGGTGCCGGAACAGTATGCAGACCATCTTAGATAGCGGTTTCAGGTGCCGGAATGGTGTGCAGGACACCAAGACAACCTTAGATAGCTGTTCCGGTTGCCGGAATAGGGAGCAGACCACCTTAGATACCTGTTCCGGGTGCCAAAACAGGGCTCAAACCATCTTAGACAACCGGTCCGGGTGCCGGAACAGGATGCAGACCATCTTAGATAGCGGTTTCATGTGCCGGAATGGTGTACAGAACACCCAGACAACCTTAGATACCTGTTCAGGGTGCTGGAATAGGGCGCAGACCACCTTAGATACCTGTTCCGGGTGCCAAAACAGGGCTCAAACCATCTTAGACAACCGGTCCGGGTGCCGGAACAGTAGGCGGACCATTTTAGATAGCTGTTTCATGTGCCGGAATGGTGTGCAGTACACCAAGACAACCTTAGATAGCTGTTCCGGTTGCCGGAATAGGGCGCAGACCACCTTAGATACCTGTTCTGGGTGCCGGAACAGGGCTCAAACCATCTTAGACAACCGGTCCGGGTGCCGGAACAGGATGCAGACCATCTTAGATAGCGGTTTCATGTGCCGGAATGGTGTACAGAACACCCAGACAACCTTAGATAGCTGTTCCGGTTGCCGGAATAGGGCGCAGACCACCTTAGATACCTGTTCCGGGTGCCGGAACAGGGCTCATAGATGGAATAGGATGCAAATCACCTTAGATACCCATTTCTGGTTCCTGGAACGGGGCGCAGTCCACCTTAGATAGCAGTTCTGGTTGCCGGAATGGGCTGCAGACCACCTTACATAGTCGTTCTGGGTGCTGGAAGGAGGTGCATAACACCAGGACTACCTTACACAGCCAGAACGGGTGCTGGAACGGGCTGCAGACCACCTTTGATAGCCACTCCGGGTGCCTGAACAGGCAGCAGACCACCATAGATTGTCATCCCGGAAGGGGGTGAAGAACACAGTCAGAAGGGGTGTTGGAATGGTCAGGAGATTACTGTAGATAGCCAATCCAGGTGCTGGAATGGGCCGCATACTACCATAGATAGGCATTCCTGGTGACAGAGCAGGCACAGACCACCATAGACAGCCATTCCGGGTGCCGGAATGGGGTGCAGACCACATTATATAGCCGTGTCGGTTACCGGAACGGGGTGCAGAACACCTAGACCACATTACGCAAAAAATCTGGGTGCCGGAACCAAGAGCAGATCACTCTAGATAGCCATTCCGGGTGCCGAAACAGGGTGCAGTCCACCTTAGATAGCCGTACCGGGTACCACAACAGGGTGCAGAACACCCAGACCACATTACGCAACCATTCCATGTGCCGTAATGGGCAGCAGATCAACGTAGATAGCCATTCCGTGTGCCGGAATTTGGCGCAGGCCCCCTTAGATGGTCATTCCGGGTGCAGGAAAGAGGTGTTGAAAACCCAGACCACATTACACAGCCATTGTGGTTGACGGACCAGGCAGCAGATCACCGTAGATAGCATTCCGGGTGCCGGAACGGGGCGCAGTGCACCTTAGATAGCTGTTCCGGGTTCCGGAAAAGGGCTCAAACCATCATAGACAACCGTTCCGGGTGCCGGAACGGGGTGTAGAATATCCAGACCACATTACACAGCCATTCCAGAACAGGAAGCAGATCACTGTAGATAGCCATTCCGTGTGTCAGAATAGGGCGCAGGCCACCTTAGATAGCCGTTCCAGGTGCCGGAATGGTCCACAGGCCACCTTACATAGCCGTTCCGGGTGCTGGAAGGAGGTGCAAAACACAGAGACCACATTACACAGCCATTCAGGGTGCCGGTTCAGGCAGCAGATCACCATAGCTAGCCATTCCAGGTACCGGAATAGGGCGCAGGCCACCTTAGATAGCTGTGCCGGGTGCCAGAATAGGATGTAGATCCCCTTAGATACCCATTCTGGGTTCCGAAACGGGCAGCAGACCACCTTAGATACCCATTCTGGGTACCATGCTGGTGTGCAAAACACAGAGACATCTTTAGATAGCTGTGCTGGGTTTCAGAATTGAATGCAGACCACCTTAGATAATCATTCTGTGTGTCGGAATGGGGTGCAGAAACACCCATACATCCTTAGATAGTCAGCACCCCCACAGCCGCGTTCCCGCCGCCGCCAGGCAACCAGGCATTGGCATGCTGCAGTGACTGCATCATTCTGTACAACCTACGCTCTGCCCCTCCCCGAATCCCAATGTCCGCAGTAGGAGAAGAACACAGCGTGGGTGACAGGCCCATAGCCAGGTGGAAGCAGCTGCTCTGGAGGCTGAAGTAAGTATAACACACACACACACACACACACACACACACACACACACACACACACACACACACACACACAAACCAGGGCTGTCTTAACAGCAGTGTAGGCCTCTGAGCACAGCAGTGCACTGGGGCCCCTATCCATCCTGCAGCAGTAGGGGTGGGGGATTGCTATCAGCGGGTGCTTTGATGTCCCATGGGCGGTAGGGGGTGTTCTATGGGCCCGATTCAGGTTGGATCGCAATATGCGATCCAACAGCAAAAATTACTAAAAAGATTTGGGCGCATGCGCAGGGCACGTCCTGTGCATGCGCTCGAATTTTCTGTGGGTGCCCGCAGAAAATGAGACCGCCTCTGCCTGTCAATCAGGCAGAGGTGTTTGCAGGGCAGGGGGGGGGGGTAACGCTCCTTTTCCAAAGCAGGGATGGAGCATTGCGGGGGCGTGGCTTAGAAATGGGAGCGTGCCAGCGTGAACCGGTGGGGCGTGATCGGGGCTGCTGCGTTACAAGAGCCTACCCTAACCAATATGATGCCCTAGGCAAGATTTTGGCTGGTGCACCCTAGCACCACCGCTAGTTCCGCCTCTGATCCTGCAACCCTTTCCCAGCACCATCACCCCTTACCCATAGCAGTCCTCATTTTGGTGCTCCTACCCACTATATTTTAAAAAGGAACAGTTTGCACATTCGGCGCACAGCCCAAAGAGGGGTGTGTTCTTTCTGGGAAGGGGCATGACCACACAATAGTCCTCCCAATTCAAATTATGTCACACAGTACTGCAACTTCATTCACATTATATCATGCGATAGAGGGCCTAATTTAGATATGTTCGCTCGCAGGCTATTTTTTGCAGTGCTGCGAACAGATAGACTCTGTGGGGTAAATTTACTAAGGTCCCGATTTTGACCGAGATGCCGTTTTTTCATCAAAGTGTCATCTCGGTAATTTACTAAACTCAAATCACGGCAGTGATGAGGGCATTCGTAATATTTGGAAGTCCTAGGAAAAAAATCACGAATGAATACACCATCGGTCAAAACGCGGCTGTTTAACTATGAATCTCGGTAATTTACTAAGAAGTGCAAAGCAAAAAAAAAAAAAAACACTGCCGTGAAAAATTACAACTCGTAAAAAAGTGCTTAAAAAAAACAGACCTGCTTTTTTTTACCGTGATTGTATAGGCATGCACGGATCCATGAGATCCGTGCATGTATATCAGTGGGAAGGGGTGGGAAAGTGATTATTTTCTTTAAAAAAATTGCGTGGGGTCCCCCCTCCTAAGCATAACCAGCCTCGGGCTCTTTGAGCCGATCCTGGTTGCAAAAATATGGGGGGGAAAATGACAGGGGTTCCCCCATATTTAAGCAACCAGCATCGGGCTCTGCGCCTGGTCCTGGTTCCTAAAATACGGGGGACAAAAAGAGTAGGGGTCCCCCGTATTTTTAAAACCAGCACCGGGCTCCACTAGCTGGACAGATAATGCCACAGCCGGGGGTCACTTTTATATAGTGCCCTGCGGCCGTGGCATCAAAAATCAAACTAGTCACCCCTGGCCGGGGTACCCTGGGGGAGTGGGGACCCCTTCAATCAAGGGGTCCCCCCCCCCCAGCCACCCAAGGGCCAGGGGTGAAGCCCGAGGCTGTCCCCCCCCATCCAATGGGCTGCGGATGGGGGGGCTGATAGCCTTTGTTGTAAATGAAAAGATATTGTTTTTAGTAGCAGTACTACAAGTCCCAGCAAGCCTCCCCCGCATGCTGGTACTTGGAGAACCACAAGTACCAGCATGCGGCGGAAAAACGGGCCCGCTGGTACCTGTAGTACGATTACTAAAAAAATACCCAAATAAACACAAGACACACACACCTTGAAAGTAAAGATTTATTACATACATGCACACAAACATACATACATACTTACCTTATGTTCACACGCAGGTCGGTCCTCTTGTCCAGTAGAATCCATGGGGTACCAGTAGAAAAAATTATACTCACAAAATCCAGTGTAGATCGGTCCTCTTCAAATCCATTTGTAATCCAGGTACTTGATTAAAATAAAAAAACGGACACACGAGCCACGAACTGAAAGGGGCCCCATGTTTTCACATGGGACTCCTTTCCCCGAATGCCAGAAACCCACTCTGACTTCTGTCTAAATGGGTTTCTTCAGCCAATCAGGGAGCGCCACGTTGTAGCACTCTCCTGATCGGCTGTGTGCTCCTGTACTGAGTGACAGGCGGCACACGGCAGTGTTACAATGTAGCGCCTATGCGCTCCATTGTAACCAATGGTGGGAACTTTCTGCCCTGCGGTTGACCTAAAGTGACGTCACCGCTGAGCAGAAAGTTCTGGAGGAGGGGGAATTCCTGGTATCCCTGGATATCAAGGATGCGAACCTTCACATTCCGATCTGGCCGCCTCACCAGGACTATCTAAGGTTTGCGATACAGGACTGTCACTACCAGTTCCAGGCCCTGCCATTCGTCCTCTCCACAGCACCGAGAGTGTTCACAAAGGTCATTGCAGAGATGATGCTCCTCCTCCTCCGCAAGCAGGGAGTAAACATTATTCCATACCTGGACGATCTACTGATAAAGGCATCTTCCAGGGAAAGGCTGTTGCAGAGTATTGTTCTCTCAATTCAACTACTCCTGGATCATGGGTGGATCCTAAATCTTCCAAAGTCACATTTAGAACCAACAAGGAGACTACCCTTCCTGGGGATGATCCTTGACACGGAGGTGCAGAGGGTGTTTCTACCAGTAGAGAAAGCGTTAGTGATCCAATCAATGGTCTGGGATGTCTTGAAGCCAGCCTGGGTGTCGGTTAATCAGTGCATTCACCTTCTGTGAAAGGTGGTAGCCTCCTACGAGGCTCTACAGTATGGCAGATTCAATGCACAGTCCTTCCAGCTGGATCTCCTGGACAAGTGGTTGGGATCGCATCTTCACATGCACCAGCGGATACGCCTATAGCCGAAAGCCAGAATTTCACTCCTCTGGTGGCTCCAAACTTCTCACCTGCTCGAGGGCCGCAGATTCGGGATTCAGAACTGGATCCTTCTAACCACGGATGCAAGTCGCAGAGGTTGGGGAGCAGTCACTCAGGTGGAAAACTTCCAAGGAAAGTGGTCCAGTCAGGAATCTCTCCTTCCAATAAATGTTCTGGAACTAAGGGCCATTTACAATGGCCTTCTACAAGTGGCATATCTTCTGCAAGCTCAAGCCATTCAGGTTCAGTCGGACAATGTCACAGCAGTGTCCTACATAAATAGGCAGGGCGGATCGAAGAGCAGAGCTGCAATGTTAGAGATAACAAAATTCCTCATCTGGGCAGAAAGACACGCGGTGGCGTTGTCGGCGATCTTCATTCCAGGAGTGGACAACTGGGAGGCAGACTCCCCCAGCAAACGCGATCTCCATTCAGGAGAATGGGGAATCCACCCAGAGGTGTTCGCAGAGGTAACAAGCCAATGGGGCATACCTCAAGTATACATGATGGCCTCTCGCCTCAACAAGAAGCTTTGGAGGTACTGTTACAGGTCACGCGACCCACAAGCAGTGGCGGTGGATGTTCTGGTAACTCTGTGGGTGTTCCAGTCGGTGTATGTGTTCCCTCCACTTCCACTCATCCCAAGGATTCTCAAACTAATAAAAAGAACAAGAGTTCAGGTGATCCTCATTGCTCCGGACTGGCTAAGAAGGGCTTGGTACGCGGATCTTCTGGAATTACTACTGGAAGATCCGAGACGTCTTCCTCTTCGCGAGGACCTTCTTCAACAGGGGACGTTTGCTTATCAACACTTACAACGACTATGTTTGATGGCATGGAGGGGTATTCCGAACAATGTTATTCCTACCCTGATACAGGCTAGGAATGGAGTAACGTCTAAACATTACCATCGACTTTGGAAAAAGTACGTGTCTTGGTGTGAATTCAAGAAGTTTCCTATGGTGGAGTTTCAACTTGGACAGTTTCTCCTCTTCCTGCAAGCAGGTGTGGATATGGGTCTGCGTTTGGGATCCATAAAAGTCCAGATTTCGGCCTTATCCGTTTTCTTCCAGAAACAACTGGCTTCCCTACCTGAGATTCAGACATTCTTGAAAGGGGTTCTGCACATCCAGCCTCCCTTTGTGCCTCCTACGGCACCCTGGGATCTTAACGTGGTGTTGCAGTTCCTGGATTGGTTCAAACCTTTAAAGGAGGATGAGGTCAAGTTTCTCACATGGAAGGTTGTCACCCTGTTGGCCTTAATTTCAGCTAGGCGTGTGTCGGAATTGGGGGCTTTGTCTTGTAAAAGACCCTACTTAATCTTCCATGAATATAGAGCTGAACTCATGACACATCAGCAGTTCCTTCCAAAAGTTGTGTCAGATTTTCATATCAACCAACCTATTGTGGTGCCAGTTGCTACTGGCTCCTCAATTCCATCAAAGTCATTACATGTTGTAAGGGCTCTGAAGATCTATGTGAAGAGAACTGCTCGTCACAGAAAGTCGGACTCTCTGTTTGTCCTGTATGATCCCAAGAAAATTGTGTGTCCTGCTTCTAAGCAGACGATCTCTCGCTGGATCAGGTTCACTATCCAGCATGCATATTCTTCGGCAGGATTGCAGTATCCAAAATCCTTTCAGGCACACTCTACTCGTAAGGTGGGTTCTCCCTGGGTGGCTGCCCGGGGTGTCTCGGCTTTTCAACTTTGCCAAGTGGCTACTTGGTCAGGGTCGAACACGTTTGCTAAGTTCTACAAGTTCGATACTTTGGCATCTGAGGACCTACAGTTTGGTCAATCAGTTCTGCAGGAGCCTCCGCGCTCTCCCTCCCGTTCTGGGAGCTTTGGTACATCCCCATGGTACTAATGTGGACCCCAGCATCCTCTAGGACGTAAAAGAAAATAGGATTTTAATCGCCTACTGGTAAATCCTTTTCTCGTAGTCCGTAGAGGATGCTGGGCGCCCGCACAGTGCTTCGTTATCCTGCAGTAGCTATTTGTTTCAGTACTGTTTTGTTCTTGGTTAAGTACTGTGTTGTTACTTGGTTAAGTAATGTTGTTCAGATGTTGCTGAGTTTTCAAGCTCCAATATAGACAGTGGGCGCTAGTATACTGACTGTTAGACACCTATAAAAACACTTTAATAGTGACTGCAGCTTCACAATTTGGGGTGCTGAACCTCAAATAAAAATGGATATACAAACAAAAAAACAATAGGAAGCGCTGTCACCAAAAGTATCAAATTTAATAAAAGTTGTTTTTACATTATTCATAATAACTCACACAATATTATAAAACCAACTCTCCTGGTAGTTTTAAACCATTCTACTGACTCAATGCTACAGATACAATGTTACTTTAGATTTTATACAGTATCTTTTTAGTGTCCACGCTAGGAGGCTCTCTTTGATACACTGTATCAATATTGAATTGATCTTTAGTAAGATCCTCAGAGAAGTCTCTAAAATATGCAGGCTCCACGCGTGGGCTAATTAAATGAATGAGCTCACTAATGCCCTTGATTTTTATAACAATTGTAGGATGCACATTTTAGATGATTTGTGATCAATTATGCCACAGTGTTCTGTTCAGTTATACAATGAATTAAAGCATGCTACTCTTGTCACAGCTCGCCTGACTGTGTGGCCCGGAATTTAAGAGACTTTGCTAGGGTGATATTGATACAGTGTATCAAAGAGAGCCTCCTAGCGTGGACACTAAAAAGTTACTGTATAAAATCTAAAGTAACATTGTATCTGTAGCACTGAGTCAGCAGAATGGTTTAAAACTCCCAGGAGAGTTGGTTTTATAATATTGTGTGTGTTATTGTGAATAATGTAAAAACAACTTTTATTAAATTTGATACTTTTGGTGACAGCGCTTCCTATTGTTTTTTTTTTTGTTTGTTTTTTTGAGTTTTCAAGTTGGTTAGCTTGGTTTGCCTTGTATGTGTGAGCTGCTGTGAATCTCGCCACTATCTGTGTAATTCCTTCTCTCGAAGTTGTCCGTCTCCTCGGGCACAGTTTCTATACGGAGTCTGGTAGGAGGGGCATAGAGGGAGGGGCCAGCCCACACTATTAAACTCTTAAAGTGCCAGTGGCTCCCAAAGGACCCGTCTATACCCCATGGTACTAAATGGAACCCCAGCATCCTCTAGGACAGGCCTGGCCAACCTGTGGCTCTCCAGCTGTTGTAAAACTACAAGTCCCATCATGCCTTGCCAAAGTTTTGCTATTAGGGAATGCTAAAACTGTGGCAGGTTATGCTGGGATGTTTAGTTTCACAACATCTGGAGAGCCACAGGTTAGCCAGGCCTGCTCTAGAACGTAAGAGAAATAGGCTTAATAACCGTATACAATGTCAAAGTGCAGCAAAGAAGGCAAGTAAGGTGCTAGCGTGCATAAAACGGGGCATTGAGACAAGAGACGAGGATGTAATCCTGCCGCTGTACAAATCATTGGTACGTCCGCACCTGGAATATTGTGTTCAGTTTTGGGCACCACATTATAAAAAAGATATCTGTGAACTCGAAAGGGTTTAAAGGCGTGCTACTAAATTGATTAAAAGGCTAGAGGGACTGGATTACGAGGAAAGGCTTACTAGGTTGAATATGTATACACTGGAAAAGAGGCATCTAAGAGGAGACATTATTAATATCTTCAAATATGTAAAGGGAAATTACAAAGAGTTATCAGAGGAATTGCTTATTAAAAAAAAAAAACTTTGTATAGGACACGAGGTCACTCGCTGAGGATAGAGGAGAGAAAATTCCGTACGCAGCGGAGGAAAGGGTTCTTCACTGTTAGGGCAATAAGGATTTGGAATTCCCTGCCAGGGAGGTGGTAATGGCGGAATCTGTAAATGCAGTAAATTTCTGACTGAAAAAGATATCCAAGGTTATAGAATTTAAACTATCAACTTTGATAATCTGGGATTAACATGATTTATAGTTGTTAACTAGACATAAAACATTACTTCAGCAGGGACATTATAATAAACTCGGCTTAATACAGAATACAGGTTGAAGCCGATGGGCATCTTTTCAACCTCATTAACTATGTTACTATGTTACAGTCCCCTTATACATTGCCAGGTAGAGCCCCTCTTACACACTGCACCAAGTACAGCTCCCTTTTACACACTGCGCCAGGAAGAGCCCCCATTACTGTTACACATTGCACCAGGTAGAGCCCCCTTTTACACATTGCACCAGATAGAGCCCCCTTTCCTTTTGCACATTGCACCAGGTGTATAAGGGAGCTAGGCTGATAGCTGATGGCCCCCTCTTTCCAGGGGGTAACAGATTTTTAAAATTGGCCCTGGGGAAACTGAGATATCTGACTTCAAAGCAGTGGTCTCCATCCAAGCTTATTAATTGATTCTCCTAGCCAGATATCTCAGGTTCTGTTTGACTTTGAGTTTTTCTGACAGTGTACCCCAAAAGATGGGATTCTCCCCTTTTGGTTGACTCTGGCAGCTTGTCTCTACCATACCCAGATCCAGAGATATCAGCCTTCCAGCAGCAGGCTCCAGCTCCACATGCCTAATATATATTATAATATATTTGTATATTTTCGTTGGTGGATTGCTCTGGCTCCTGAACTCTGATCCCCATGTCCCCAGCACCTCCTGAAAGAGGAAGGGGGGTGGGGGGTGGGGGGGGATAACTACTTTTTAAAATCTCATTCAAAGCTAAAAAAAATCTATTTCCAGGAACTTGAGATATCTGCAGTCAAGCAAGCTGCCCTCCCAGCAGAAATTACTGCTCCAGGTCCTACATGCAGAGTGGAATATAGGGCCTGGTTCAGGTTCCACCACCCCCCTTTTCCAAGCAGAAATTGCGATCACACCGCAGGGGGCCTGCCTCCATCTTTTTGATTGCGGTGGCTGGGTGTGATGTCACGCAGCCGCCCCGATCATGCCCCTGTCATGTCCACCCCATTCATGCTGGCATGCCCCCCAATTCCAAGCCACGCCCCCGCAAAGCTAAGTCTCTGCCTTGGAAAAGGAGCGTTGCCGCACCCTGCCCCACGAACACTTCATTTGCATTTTCTGCGGGCGCACACAGAAAATGCGGGCGCAGGACAGGCCCTGTGCATGCACCGCATCCTTTTAGTAATTTTTGCGTTTGGATTGCGTATTGCGATCCGTCCTGAAACACCCCCTACCACCCACGGGACACCAAAGCTGCCGCTGATAGCACCCCTTCCATTAGAGGATGGGTAGGGGCCCCAGTGCATTGCTGTGCCCAGGGGCCTACACTGCTGTTAAGACAGCCCTGGTTTGTGTGTGTGTGTGTGTGTGTGTGTGTGTGTGTGTGTGTGTGTGTGTGTGTGTGTGTGTGTGTGTCTGTGTGTGTTATACTTACTTCAGCCTCCAGAGCAGCTGCTTCCACCTGGCTGCCAATTTGTCAACCGCGCTATGTTCTTCTCCTACTGCGGACATTGGGAATTGGGAGGGGCGGAGCGTAGGTGGTACAGGATGCTGCAGTCACTGCAGCGTGCCAATGCAGGCTGCCTGTCACTGTGTGAGCAGGAGCCGGTATAGTACAGCACTGGCGGGGCAGCGACGGAAGCACAGCTGTGGGGGTGCTGACTATCTAAGGATGTATGGGTGTTTTTGCACCCCGTTTCAACACCCAGAACGATTATCTAAGGTGGTCTGCGTCCAATTCTGGCACCCAACAAGGCTATCTAAAGATGTCTCTGTGTTCTGCACACTAGCACGGTACCCAGAATAGGTATCCAAGGTGGTCTGCTGCCCGTTTCGGAACACAGAATGGGTATCTAAGGTGGTCTACATCCTATTCCGGCACCCGGAACAGCTATCTAAGGTGGCCTGCACCCTATTCCGGTACCCGGAATGGCTATCTAAGGGTGTCTGGGTGTTCTGCACACCATTTCGGAACATGAAACAGCAATCTAATGTGGTCTGCATCCTGTTCTGGCACCCGACACCCGACACACTTGTCTATGATGGTTTGAGCCCTGTTCTGGCACCCGGAACAGGTATCTATGGTGGTCTGCCCCCTATTCTGGCACCCTGAACAGCTATCTAAGGTTGTCTGGGTGCCCTGCACACCATTCCGGCACATGAAACAGCAATCTAATGTGGTCTGCATCCTGTTCCGGCACCCGGACCGGTTGTCTAAGATGGTTTGAGCCCTGTTCCGGCACCTGGAACAGGAATCTATGGTGGTCTGCCCCCTATTCTGGCACCCTGAACAGCTATCTAAGGTTGTCTGGGTGCCCTGCACACCATTCCAGCACATGAAACAGCAATCTAATGTGGTCTGCATCCTGTTCCGGCACCCGGACCGGTTGTCTAAGATGGTTTGAGCCCTGTTCCGGCACCCGGAACAGGTATCTAAGGTGGTCTGCGGCCTTTTAAGGCACCCTGAACAGCTATCTAAGGTTGTCTGGGTGTCCTGCACACCATTCCGGCACATGAAACCGCTATCTAAGATGGTCTGCATCCTGTTCCGGCACCCGGACCGGTTGTCTAAGATGGTTTGAGCCCTGTTCCGGCACACGGAACAGGTATCTAAGGTGGTCTGCGGCCTTTTAAGGCACCCTGAACAGCTATCTAAGGTTGTCTGGGTGTCCTGCACACCATTCCGGCACATGAAACCGCTATCTAAGATGGTCTGCATCCTGTTCCGGCACCCGGACCGGTTGTCTAAGATGGTTTGAGCCCTGTTCCGGCACCCAGAACAGGTATCTAAGGTGGTCTGCGCCCTATTCCGGCAACCGGAACAGCTATTTAAAGTTGTCTTGGTGTCCTGCACACCATTCCGGCACATGAAACAGCTATCTAAAATGGTCCGCCTACTGTTCCGGCACCCGGACCGGTTGTCTAAGATGGTTTGAGCCCTGTTCCGGCACCCGGAACAGGTATCTAAGGTGGTCTGCGCCCTATTCCGGCAACCGGAACAGCTATCTAAGGTTGTCTTGGTGTCCTGCACACCATTCCGGCACATGAAACAGCTATCTAAAATGGTCCGCCTATTGTTCCGGCACCCGGACCGGTTGTCTAAGATGGTTTGAGCCCTGTTCCGGCACCCGGAACAGGTATCTAAGGTGGTCTGCGCCCTATTCCGGCAACCGGAACAGCTATCTAAGGTTGTCTTGGTGTCCTGCACACCATTCCGGCACATGAAACAGCTATCTAAAATGGTCCGCCTACTGTTCCGGCACCCGGACCGGTTGTCTAAGATGGTTTGAGCCCTGTTTTGGCACCCAGAACAGGTATCTAAGGTGGTCTGCGCCCTATTCCGGCAACCGGAACAGCTATCTAAGGTTGTCTTGGTGTCCTGCACACCATTCCGGCACATGAAACAGCTATCTAAAATGGTCCGCCTACTGTTCCGGCACCCGGACCGGTTGTCTAAGATGGTTTGAGCCCTGTTTTGGCACCCAGAACAGGTATCTAAGGTGGTCTGCGCCCTATTCCGGCAACCGGAACAGCTATCTAAGGTTGTCTTGGTGTCCTGCACACCATTCCGGCACATGAAACAGCTATCTAAAATGGTCCGCCTACTGTTCCGGCACCCGGACCGGTTGTCTAAGATGGTTTGAGCCCTGTTCCGGCACCCAGAACAGGTATCTAAGGTGGTCTGCGCCCTATTCCGGCAACCGGAACAGCTATCTAAGGTTGTCTGGGTGTCCTGCACACCATTCCGGCACATGAAACAGCTATCTAAAATGGTCCGCCTACTGTTCCGGCACCCGGACCGGTTGTCTAAGATGGTTTGAGCCCTGTTTTGGCACCCAGAACAGGTATCTAAGGTGGTCTGCGCCCTATTCCGGCAACCGGAACAGCTATCTAAGGTTGTCTTGGTGTCCTGCACACCATTCCGGCGCATGAAACAGCTATCTAAAATGGTCCGCCTATTGTTCAGGCACCCGGACCGGTTGTCTAAGATGGTTTGAGCCCTGTTCCGGCACCCAGAACAGGTATCTAAGGTGGTCTGCGCCCTATTCCGGAAACCGGAACAGCTATCTAAGGTTGACTTGGTGTACTGCACACCATTCCGGCACATGAAACAGCTATCTAAAATGGTCCGCCTATTGTTCCGGCACCCGGACCGGTTGTCTAAGATGGTTTGAGCCCTGTTACGGCACCCGGAACAGGTATCTAAGGTGTTCTGCGCCCTATTCCGGCACCCTGAACAGCTATCTAAGGTTGTCTGGGTGTTCTGTACACCATTCCGGCACATGAAACCGCTATCTAAGATGGTCTGCATCCTGTTCCGGCACCCGGACAGGTTGTCTAAAATGGTTTGAGCCCTGTTCCGGCACCCAGAACAGGTATCTAAGGTGGTCTGCGCCCTATTCCGGCAACCGGAACAGCTATCTAAGGTTGTCTTGGTGTCCTGCACACCATTCCGGCACATGAAACAGCTATCTAAAATGGTCCGCCTACTGTTCCGGCTCCCGGACCGGTTGTCTAAGATGGTTTGAGCCCTGTTCCGGCAGCCGGAACAGGTATCTAAGGTGGTCTGCGCCCTATTCCGGCAACCGGAACAGCTATCTAAGGTTGTCTTGGTGTCCTGCACACCATTCCGGCACATGAAACAGCTATCTAAAATGGTCCGCCTACTGTTCCGGCACCCGGACCGGTTGTCTAAGATGGTTTGAGCCCTGTTTCGGCACCCGGAACAGGTATCTAAGGTGGTCTGCGCCCTTTTCTGGCACCCGGAACAGGTATCTAAGGTTGTCTGGGTGTCCTGCACACCATTCCGGCACATGAAACTGCTATCTAAGATGGTCTGCATCCTGTTCCGGCACCCGGACCGGTTGTCTAAGATGGTTTGAGCCCTGTTTCGGCACCCAGAACAGGTATCTAAGGTGGTCTGCGCCCTTTTACGGCACCCGGAACAGCTATCTAAGGTTGTCTGGGTGTCCTGCACACCATTCCGGCACCTGAAACCGCTATATAAGATGGTCTGCATCCTGTTCCGGCACCCGGACCGGTTGTCTAAGATGGTTTGAGCCCTGTTTCGGCACCCGGAACAGGTATCTAAGGTGGTCTGCGCCCTTTTCCGGCACCCAGAACAGGTATCTAAGGTTGTCTGGGTGTTCTGTACACCATTCCGGCAACTGAAACCGCTATCTAAGATGGTCTGCATACTGTTCCGGCACCCGGACCGGTTGTCTAATATGGTTTGAGCCCTGTTTCGGCACCCGGAACAGGTATCTAAGGTGGTCTGCGCCCTTTTCCGGCACCCGGAACAGGTATCTAAGGTTGTCTGGGTGTTCTGTACACCATTCCGGCACATGAAACCGCTATCTTAGATGGTCTGCATCCTGTTCCGGCACCCGGACCGGTTGTCTAAGATGGTTTGAGCCCTGTTCCGGCACCCGGAACAGGTATCTAAGGTGTTCTGCGCCCTATTCCGGCACCCTGAACAGCTATCTAAGGTTGTCTGGGTGTTCTGTACACCATTCCGGCACATGAAACCGCTATCTAAGATGGTCTGCATCCTGTTCCGGCACCCGGACCGGTTGTCTAAGATGGTTTGAGCCCTGTTTTGGCACCCGGAACAGGTATCTAAGGTGGTCTGCGGCCTTTCAAGGCACCCTGAACAGCTGTCTAAGGTTGTCTGGGTGTTCTGTACACCATTCCGGCACCTGAAACCGCTATCTAAGATGGTCTGCATACTGTTCCGGCACCCGGACCGGTTGTCTAAGATGGTTTGAGCCCTGTTTCGGCACCCGGAACAGGTATCTAAGGTGGTCTGCGCCCTTTTCCGGCACCCGGAACAGGTATCTAAGGTTGTCTGGGTGTTCTGTACACCATTCCGGCACATGAAACCGCTATCTAAGATGGTCTGCATCCTGTTCCGGCACCCGGACCGGTTGTCTAAGATGGTTTGAGCCCTGTTCCGGCACCCGGAACAGGTATCTAAGGTGTTCTGCGCCCTATTCCGGCACCCTGAACAGCTATCTAAGGTTGTCTGGGTGTTCTGTACACCATTCCGGCACATGAAACCGCTATCTAAGATGATCTGCATCCTGTTCCGGCACCCGGACCGGTTGTCTAAGATGGTTTGAGCCCTGTTTTGGCACCCGGAACAGGTATCTAAGGTGGTCTGCGCCCTATTCCGGCACCCTGAACAGGTATCTAAGGTTGTCTGGGTGTTCTGTACACCATTCCGGCACATGAAACCGCTATCTAAGATGGTCTGCATCCTGTTCCGGCACCCGGACCGGTTGTCTAAGATGGTTTGAGCCCTGTTCCGGCACCCAGAACAGGTATCTAAGGTGGTCTGCGCCCTTTTCCGGCACCCGGAACAGCTATCTAAGGTTGTCTGGGTGTCCTGCACACCATTCCGGCACCTGAAACCGCTATCTAAGATGGTCTGCATCCTGTTCCGGCACCCGGACCGGTTGTCTAAGATGGTTTGAGCCCTGTTCCGGCACCCGGAACAGGTATCTAAGGTGTTCTGCGCCCTATTCCGGCACCCTGAACAGCTATCTAAGGTTGTCTGGGTGTCTCGCACACCATTCCGGTACCTGAAACAGCTATCTAAGGTGGTCTGCCTCCTGTTCCGGCATCCGGACCGGTTGTCTAAGATGGTTTGAGCCCTGTTCCGGCACCCGGAACAGGTATCTAAGGTGGTCTGCGCCCTATTCTGGCTCCCTGAAAGGCTATCTAAGGTTGTCTGGGTGTCCTGCACACAATTCCGGCAGATGAAACAGCTATTTAAGGTGGTATGCATCCTGTTCCGGAACCCGGAACAGGTATCTAAGATGGTCTGCCCCCCATTCCGGGACCTGGTACTGATATATAAGGATGTCCTATTTCGGCACCAATAGCATATAAGTTTGTCTGGGTGTTCTGCACCCAATTCTACCAACCGGAATGGATATAACGGCGCCCCACCCCACAGGGGCGTGGAAAGCCATGCTGGGCCCCAGTAATGTAATGCGGTGTGGCCTAAATTGGGTGCGTATCTACACCTCTGAAAGATATGATTAATTAAAGTATTAATTGTGTGCAATTTATGCAAAGGGGCCAGGTTGCTTAATCGGAAGCAGGTCCCTCCTCTTCGGCCGACGGCGCCATCTGCCCAGTGACATCTGGGAACATGACGCATGTGCACTACAGGACGCTGCCCAGTACCGCCAAGCGTAAGTATATTTGGGAAGGGGGATGTGGACTCCCCTGTCGGGCCCCTCCAGCAGCCTTGGAAAGGGTAATTAATACCTGATTACCCGCCTCTTGGTACCACTGCATGTGGCGCTGCTCATAAATATTAGTTTTAGAATCCCCTGTCGGGCCCCTCCAGCAGCCTGGGACAGGGTAATTAATACCTGATTACCCGCCTCTTGGCACCACTGCATGTGGCGCTGCTCATAAATATTAGTTTTAATTATATTTTTTTGTAAAGGCGGCGTGGTCACACCCCCTACCCTCCCAACAAAAACAATGGGCAAGTGGTCATTTATTATTATTTATTTATTTATTTATATATTTATACTGCTCTAAAAAAGAAAAAAAAAATCTCCCTATGCAGCCAGTGTGTGAAATAGATGAGCTGCAGCACCAGCAGCTATGTCCGTTCTCCCCCCTCCATCCCTCTGCCCGAGTGTAGTACCAGCGCGGTAGGTGGGAGGCTGTCAGCCCTGCACAGCGGTTCCCCTGTGTGACAGCAGCGCACAGACAGCGCCACTGTGCAGGGCTGACAGCCTCCTAGCAGTGCAGCAGCTTCGTGCGGGAGCCGGCAGGGATTTCTCCCTCCCCACTGACAGCCCGTCCGCGGACCCGCCCCCCGGACGGGGACGCGCTTTCACAGCTCCCCAGCGGCAGAGGTCGCTGCAGGGAGCTGATCCGGTCCGGCATTCCGGAATTTGGTCCGGTCCGGTTTTCACCTAATCCCGAGACGGCGCTTGGAGATCATCTCATCTCAATACCACCTCGGGACGCATTGACGGTAACGTCACCAATCCAAAAATAAGTTGGGTCAGCCGTTAGTCTGAAAGGGGTGTGATATGTTTTACTAGCGGTCGGGATGCCAGACCTACCGTGGCATGACGATGGAGACAATACTGACAGGGGCTTGGTAAGTATACTTACCTTCCCCGAAAACCCCCCTTAACCCTCCTTTCCCGCAGCCTCAACCCTAACCCTCCCCACTTGCAGCCTCACCATAACCGTCCCCAGGGGGTGCCTAAACCTAACCTCCCCCCTTCCTGTCGGCTAACACTAACAGTCCCAGTCATACTTACAATCGAGTTCCTGGATGTCGGGATTCTGGCATCTGCATTTTGTTTGCTGTCGGAGTTTCGGCATTCTGGCAACATCCCGTCTGAAAGGGGTCTCACTGGGTCGCACACGATTTTGTACACGGATCCTTCCCGGGTGTGACCCAGTGAGACCCCTTTCAGACGGATCGCGGCCAGAATGCCGATGCCCGAACTCTGACCTGGCAATGCGAAATGAAAGGGGTATTTCTGTACTATAGAACTTTTCTACCAACAGTGCCCCATATGGATCATGCCAATACTTTTATCCATTGTTTATGCCATAATTACTATAATAACTATACCAACTTCATTCCAAAAATCTACTTATGGTCTTCCCGGTTTTCTCACCACCCCTAATTAGAAGTAGCTTCTTGGTGTTGTGCTTTTTTATATTGGGGAGATCAGTGCCACATAGAGTCCGGGTACAGAGGAAGTAATGACCAAGGCTGAAGACAGATGGTGTCCACAGCAGCAGACAGTGTGCAGTGGAGCCACTTTCGCAATCAGGTCCACTGAGCAGCAGACAGGAGGTGTCCATCACAGAGACCAGCGGCCATTGGGACCCTTCACAGAGGATGACCGCCGGTGCCCAGTCACCAGAGTCGATATCCGGCATACATGGCAGCAGCTGGCCACTGGTGTGAGAGGTTACTTCCACTCCCATAAACCACGCCACTGACGGACGATCCCAGATGTGCAGAGTCCTGGAGCTGCACAAAAACGAGCAATCAGCTGCGCTCGACTGGAACTATGATGTGGCAGGCAAGAGACTGAGGGGAGGGCAGTGAAAGCTGGAAATAACGGCGTCGTAGCCAGGGACGGACTCCTTCGTAAAGCATCCAATCAGGACGGTTAGGCATCCATGTATCACGCCTTCTTCCTTCCTAACACATCCCTGCATTAGCTCAGGGCACGGCCCACTCATTGCGGCATATACGATAGCTGCCTCCACTGGTCCCTTTTTCCAGTGCAGTATTGCAGCTGGAGGCGTGGCCCCGCCCCTTGCTCCAGCCAGTCTCAGATTGTCAAGGAGAGGCAAAGCTCGTCGCTGCCTCCTTTATCTAATTTTCAAGTTTTGACTTTGGAAATTATGTACTGTATACCAAGAAAGTATTTATAACACAGAAGCTATGTTATAAATATCTTCTTTATATTATTCTAAACATTATAATGGAATATGACAAGTGAGGCTCTGCCTCCCCTGCCTCCCGTGACTGCACACCCCTGCGTTTTGGCCTCGCTGCAGTCGGCCTGGAGCTCTGGGTTTGTGCCGGCAGTTTATCCTACTGCTTCGGTGGCGCCATCCTCGTCCTTGGCCCCTCCCAACAAATCTTCCTTCGGGTTCCCTTATTGGGCTCTATCTAACTCTGGGGCCCTTGCGTGGTCACAAACCCACCCCCCATTCCATATTGACGCGCTTCTCCTGCCCCCGAGTTTGGCCCCGCCTGTGTCACCTCCCACCCCTGTCCCACCCAGTCCTGTTGCTCTGCCTCCTCCCCCCGCTTTTCCTATACGCCCCCCCTGCCGCCTCCCCCCCTCCCCCGTCCACCCCCAACACGGCTCCTGGTCCCGCTGTTGCGTTGCCCGCTGATGCTTCTTCAGTTGCAGCTTCTGTTTCTGCGGTGGGTGCTCCAGTGGTTTCGGTGACATCTTCGGCAGCCGTGTCTGCAACCGGCTGGGGGAGTGCCCGCTTCCGTTGTTTCGGTATCCAGAGTTCCGTTGGCATCGGGGACCAGTGAGTTGGATTTGTTTGCTGCATTGGGTGATGGTTCTGTGTCTAGTTCTTCTTCTTGCTCGGGTTCTCATTCCTTGTCCGCGTAAGCTCACAAAGTTGATTGAGCGCAGGGTTTTTAAGATGGCTGCTGCGGCTCCGGCGCGGCTGGCTGAGCCTGCTAGTTCTGAAGGGGGTACGGATGCGGTGCATTGCGCTAACACCGCTATACTGTGCGGTCTACGTAAGACTGTGCGGGATAAGATCTGTAGGGGTAAGCTTGTGGACTTCTTCACCCTCACACAGGAGATGAAGAAAGGTTTTGACAAAGCTAAGAAGCCGGGTGGTGTTGGTGAAGAGGCGTATTGTAGCTTCCAGTTGTGGTTGAACAGCGCTTTGGTTTTTGGTGCTTGTTAGTTGTTATACTGAGACACGTCCTGCGGACCATTTGAATGTGCTTAAATATATTTTTTTAGTTCACGATATGTTTTTGCATCATAAGTGGTCTACATGGCGAGAGTATGATTTGCAGTTTCGGCTGAAACATGATGGCTCGGTGGTTATGCCGTTTGGTGCTAAGGATGTGGAGATTTGGCTTGGGGTTTCCCAGCAGCGCAAGCCCCCGGTTGAGGTTTCCCAGTCCCGTAAGGCTCCTTCTGTTGCCCACGCGGTGGCGTCAGGGGTGGTGAAGGAAAAATGTTTTGCTTTCTTCAACGACTCCCGTTGTACCAGAGGGTCTGCTTGTCGTTTACGCCACTCCTGCCGCATTTGTGGAGGTGAGCATCCCGCTAAGGATTGCCGCCATGCGCAGAGTGCCTCCGCTGCAGATAAAGGGGACACTCGTGCCGACCGTAGTTAAGGCCCCCTCCCCTATTTGTGTTGATCAGTTAGTGCGGTGGTTGGATTGTTATCTGCTAGTTTTGGATGCTGAGTTCTTGCATTGTGGTTTTCAGGAAGGTTTCCGTTTGCCAATCGAGGGACTGCTTTCGGTTCGGGCTCACCGTAATTTGAGGTCTGCTTTAGAATTGCCGGAGGTGGCTGCAGCTAAGGTGGATGTTGAGGTCTGGTTGGGCAAGATGGCTGGCCCCTTTTTCTGTTGAGCATTTGCCTGATTTGTGCGTTTCCCCCCTTGGAGTTGTCCCTAAGAAGGCCCTGGGCAAATACCGGCTTATTCAGCATTTGTCCTATCCCCAGGGCGCCTCCATCAATGATGCCATTCCAGCTTCGGCTTGTCGCGTCGTTTACCAGTCATTTGATGAGGCCCTTGTCCTTATTCGTAGTTTTGGGAGCTGCGCTCTGCTAGCTAAGTTGGATGTAGAGTCTGCATTTCGTTTGTTGCCATTGCATCCTGATTCCTTTTGTTATATGGGTTTCAGGTTCGGCGGCGGTTTCTTTATTGACAAGTGTTTGCCCATGGGCTGTGCGGTATCTTGCGCCTATTTTGAAATGTTTAGTTAGTTTTTGCATTGATGTGTTGCTGCAGGTACTGGTCATGTGGACATTGCGCATTATCTGTACGACTTTCTTTTTGTAGGGCCGTGTGAGAGTGATGTCTGTGCGGATGTCCATTTTTCGGGCTTTGTTCAGGGTCTTAGGTGTGCCGGTGGCGAGTGGTAAGACGGAAGGCCCCACTACGTGCTTGTTGTATTTGGGTATTGAGGTCGATACAGTGGCCGGCTGTTGTCGCTTGCCTGCTGATAAGGTCCTGAAGCTGCTAGGCCAGATTGGAGGTTGCCTGGAGGTATGGACCTCACTCAGCGCCTGCGTGAGGTCAAGTTTTTGTTGGGTTCCCTGAATTTTGCCTGTCGGGTAATTCCTATGGGTCGTGTTTTCTGCCGGAAGTTGGAGAGGGCCACGGTCGGTATGACCCTGCCGTATCATAGGGTGCGGTTGTGTGCTGAGATCGTGGAGGATCTAAGGGTCTGGTCTAGGTTTTTTGCAGCACTACAATGGCGAACAGATTTGACCGGAGTTGCCGGTGGACAATACCACGTTGCAGCTATTTACTGATGCGGCTGGGGCATCAGGATTTGGGGCCTTTTTCAATGGGCAGTGGTGTGCGGCACCTTGGCTGGCGAATTAGTATGTGGAGCTTCTAACTGTAAATATGTTGCTTTTGGAACTTTTTCCCATTATTGTAGCGATTAAATTGTGGTATCCTTCTCTGGTCAACAGACATATTGTGTTTTGGGGCGATAACCTTGGGGTGGTTCATGACATCAATAATCAGCATTCTTCGTCTCCTCTGGCTTTGCGGATTTTGAGACATTTGATTTTGCGATGTTTGGAGGCTAATATCAGGTTTCGGGCGAGACAACCCCCAGTTGCTAATGATATCACTGAAGCGCTCTCGCGGTTTAATTTCGCTAGGTTATGGGAACTTGCTCCTGGGGCTTCTGTTGAGGGGTTACCATGCCCCCCTTTTGTATGGCAGATTATCAGGCGGGCATAACGGCCCTGGCATAGCGTCCCTTGGCTCCTTCTACCCTGAGGACATACTAGGCGGCCTGGCGTAATTGGGAGCCTTATCTGGGGCATAATACGGTGGAGGGTAAGTCTCTTCAGGACTTGTTTGCTTTAGTGTGGGAGCAGTATTTGCAGGGGCGTTCTAAGGCTTCTATGTCCTCTGCGCTGTTGGGTATTTCCTTTTTCAGCAGGTGGCACGGGGGTCAGTATCCCTTTAAAACTTTTGTACTTTCCAGGACTCTTAGGGGTTGGGCGCGGATTTTTCCTGCTCAGGGGGATTCATGCAGGCCTATTGTTTTTCACCTCCTGGGTAATTTAAGTGGCGTTTTGGCTATGGTGACTTCGGATCCGTATGAGGTTGCGCTATTTTGCTTGGCTTTCTCGGCTGCTTTCTTTGGGGTTTTCCGGGTTGGGGAGCTAGTTGCTCCTAGTCGCGTATCGGATTCTTCTGGTTTGTTGTTTGGTGGAGGAGCTGGACATCAACATTTATTCATCCAAAGAAAAAGCCTGGAAATCGGATATAGGAACTACCACTAGCGACTTGGACACTTACAAACACGGACCTGAGCTTTCAATCGGACCAAGCAGATCCTTGAATCACGCCATTAAAAGGTCTCCATCTCCAACTTCAGTTGGTAAATATCTCCATTTCGCCTAAATTTGTTCCTGGACTGTGGCTATAATATATGGATGAACTTTATCATCAGAGTTCCAGCACAATTGTTTAATTCATTAGATCTATATATATATTTACAATTAAATGCAGTGCTATGACAGGCCCTTATTTATAAAAGCTATGTTTTAAATAAATGTTGCAACATTGAGATTGTATAATATTTGAATAATTTTTTTTATTTTTATATATATTCAGCTCTCTAGCGCCAATTTTGTTCTTGTATTGAGCTTCCATCTTATGTAAGTTGCGTTCTTCCAAAACAGACCAAGTTGGGTGGGGCCGCTGGGTTACACTTCCTGCGCAGGCGGATAAGTTGGTTTGCCCGGTTTCCCTTACTATTGCGTACCTTGCTTGTCGCCCATCCGGCGGCAGGCAATGGCTGGTTCATGCCTCGTTGCTGCCCCTTTCAAAGTTCCAGTTTGCCGCGGTTCTTCGGAGATGTTTGGAGGCCCTGGGTCTTGATGGTAAGTTCTACGGACCCCACTCCTTTCATTTTGGGGCCACGACTTCAGCCGCGGCTGCTGGGGTCCCTGCTTCTACCATCCAGGCTTTGGGTAGATGGCGCTCTTCTGCTTATAAATCCTACGTGCGCTGCGATAGGTTATAGTGGCGCTTCCTGAGACAACCCGAAAACTTGGTTTACCACCCGTTTGTGGAATGGTTAGCATTCGGCAAATGGGGGTGTGAGGGGTGCTTTTTGTTTTTTCCTCCCGGGGATCATGATTTGACCCCTTTGATCCACGGGAGGTGGTTTTGCTTTGCCCTTTACCTGTTTTCCCTTTCCCTGGCTATGTTTGTTATATTGCATGTTTCGATTTTGTTGTGCATTGTTACATTACTGGGTGTTGCAGTGACTCATCTGTTAGGTTTGTTTGTTTATTCAGCTGAAGAGGATTCCTTTTGGCAGGTCTGGCTGGTTGGCCATTCTTACATTTATTGGGCCAAGCGTCATGGGCTGGCACGGAGGGCCCAGCTTTTGCTGGGTGGGCGCTAGGTGCGCTGGATTGGTGTTAGAGGGCTTCGTTGTGAGGCCCTGCTGGCTTTGTTGCTGTCCTCAGTTGAGCAATGGGGTGTGCCGAAGTGGTTGGTTTTGCATATTAGCGGCAATGATTTGGGTCAGTTGAAAGGTTTGGAGTTGATTGTCAGGTTGCGTGAGCTCTTGTCGGACATCAGGACTCGTTGGCCGGCTTTGCAGATTGTATGGTCGGAGATTGTTCTGAGGTTAGTGTGGAGGGGCGCCCGTAAGCCTAAGGCTTCGTAGAGGGCGCGTCGCAAGGTTAATGTGGCGGTTTCCAGCTTTGTCCTGTCCATAGGGGAGTTAGTGGTTTGCCATGGTTTTTTGGGGCCTGATCCTGCTAGGTTTTTTCGGCCTGATGGTGTACATCTTAATGCTTTGGGGCTTGGTTTGTTTGTTAAGGACTTGTTATAATTTTTGGATTGAGGGTTCGGTTTGGTGGGCCAAGGCCTTTGGTGCTTGGCTGTGGCGGAAGAACGCTGCAGTCTTGTGGCCTTCTGTGGCGCAAAATAACGTTGTTGGGCACCTATCCTCCGATCACTGGCAAGTTTATCCTGCTTTGTGCGGGGGACCTGGGCGCTCTACGTGTGGGAGCGCTCAGTCTTGGCCCAGTAGGCATGGTGAGTCCTCATGACGCTCGTGCCTCTCTACAAGGGGGGACATCTAAGTCGTCCCTTAGGGTCTGATACAATAATTAAGGCTGGTAACGAGATTACAGCGTCTCCTGGCCACCTTTACCACATAAGGTTAATCACAATTGGAATAAATAGCTGTGACCTTTAAGCCAAGCCGTTTATGTGTTCGTCTCATTATTGTGTCTATTTCATTATTTATAGTGTTAAGTTTATCATAAGTACTTGGGATTAAAAGGGGTTTAATGTTTCGAGGGTCTGTATAAGTTATATCTGGTTCAGTTAGATAATGATAGATCAGTCATTAAGGCGTTAATGTTGTTTTAGGAATAAATCAATGGAGCTCTTACTGCAATCATGAGTTTGATACTACTGTATATTTATACCTCCCAAGTTTTGGAAGTTTGGAATCAATATGTTAGAGGAAAAACAACGCATGTATTGATAACATCATGTCTCCTTAGTGTTCCGCTTTTATTTATTCGTCTCTGAAATAATATCAATATGCTCCGTTCTGTTCCTAACAGTGACAACATTCCACATTACCCCCCATCGCAGAATCTCCCCGGCATCCGCACCTCCTGCTGCATTTTGTGTGATCAGAGCTAATACTTATTTATGCTGTTGAGCTGTATTCTCCCTATGTAAGGTAATTACTCGCCTGGCGTGCTGGAGGTTAGCACTCGATGCTAAGGATGGTTATCTGAAGAGGATATTACTGATGTGTTCCCGGGCAGATTCATCACTGCGCAGAGCGCCTTGCTATATGTCTAGAAATTCAAAACTAGATAGAGAAAATATTAACTATTTCCCACAGAACATCGCAGGCATTATCCGCTCTTGTTCCACAGCTGCGTTTGTGTACAGTATGGGTCTGATTCTGAGGAGCCCGCAATGCCGATATAAGCGCAATGCACCGATATAAGTGCAATGCACACCCATTCACGGAAACCAATTTTTTTTTAAAATCATAACATGCCCCTCCTGCAGTCCCACACTGACTCTACACATGATTCTATACAGTGAATGGCTATCAGCAATCTGATTGGTGGATTTTATTATTTATCTACAGTACTTTCAACCATCCACCAATCAGCATGCCCACACACATTCACTGTCTGGCTGCAGGCTGGGTGGCAGGTAGAGAATTTCTGAAAATTAAAAGTCTTCCAAAAAAAACAACAACCCATTTATAATTAGAGATGTGCGTCTGGCACTTTTCGTGTTTTGTGTTTTGGTTCTAATTCCACTTTCGTGTTTTGGTTTTGGCTTAGTTTTTATCCTACGGTATTATTAACCTCAATAACATTAATTTCCACTCATTTCCAGTCTATTCTGAACACCTCACACCTTGTTTTTAGGCCTAAAAGTTGCACCGAGGTGGCTGTATGACTAAGCTAAGCGACACAATTGTGCGGCACAAACACCTGGCCCATATAGGAGTTGCACTGCAATGGCAGACAGGATGGCAGATTTAAAAACTAGGCCCCAAACAGCACATGATGCAAAGAAGAAAAAGAGCTGCAATGAGGTAGCTGGATGACTAAGCTAAGCAACACAAGTTTGCCAAACACCTGGCCCATCTAAGAGGGGCACTGCAGTGTCAGACAGGATGGCACTTAAAAAAAAAACTAGTCTCCAAACAGCACATGATGCAAAGAAGAAAAAGAGGTGCAAGATGGAATTGTCCTTGGGCCCTCCCACCCACCCTTATGTTATATAAACAAGACATGCACACTCTAACAAACCCATCATTTCAGTGACAGGATCTGCCACACAACTGTGACTGAAATGACTGGTTTGTTTGGGCCCCCACCAAAAAAGAAGAAATCAATCTCTCCTTGCACAAACTGTCTCTACAGAGGCAAGATGTCCACCTCCTCCTCATCGTCCAATTCCTCACCCCTTTCACTGTGTACATCCTCCTCCTCACAGAGTATTAATTCGTCCCCACTGGAATCCACCATCACAGGTCCCTGTGTACTTTCTGGAGGCAATTGCTGGTAAAGGTCTTCCCGGAGGAATTTATAATCATTTTGATGAACATCATCTTCTCCACATTTTGTGGAAGTAACCTCCTACGCCGATCGCTGACAAGGTTACCGGCTGCACTAAACACTCTTTCGGAGTACACACTGGAGGGGGGGGGGGGGGGGGGGGGACAAGTTAGGTGAAAAAAAACCAGTTTGTGCAAGGGCATCATAATTGCCTATTTTCCTGCCAGTATACATACGGACTGTCTAACATGCCTACTTGGATGCGGTCACTCATATAATCCTCCACCATTCTTTCAATGGTAACAGAATCATATGCAGTGACAGTAGACATGTCAGTAATCGTTGGCAGGTCCTTCAGTTCGGACCAGATGTCAGCTTTCGCTCCTGACTGCCCTGCATCACCGCCAGTGGGTGGGCTAGGAAATCTTATCTTTTTCCTTGCAGCTCCAGTGGCGGGAGAAATTGAAGGAGATGATGTTGATGGGTCACGTTCCGCTTGAGTTGACAATTTACTCACCAGCAGGTCTTTGCACCTCTGCACACTTGTGTCTGCCAGAAAGAGAGATACAACGTAGGCTTTAAACCTAGGATCAAGCACGGTGGCCAAAATGTAGTGCTCTGATTTCAACAGATTGACCACCCTTGAATTCTGACAAAGCGAATGAAGGGCTCCATCCACAAGTCCCACATACTTTGCAGAATCGCTCCGTCTTGGCTCCTCCTTCAATTTCTCCAGCTGCTTCTGCAAAAGCCTGATTAGGGGAATGACCTGACTCAAGCTGGCAGTGTCTGAACTGACTTCACGTGTGGCAAGTTCGAAGGGTTGGAGAACCTTGCACAAGACGGATATCATTCTCCACTGCGCTTGAGTTAGGTGCATTACCCCTCCTTTGCCTATATCGTAGGTGGATGTATAGGCATGAATGGCCTTTTGCTGCTCCTCCATCCTCTGAAGCATATAGAGTGTTGCATTCCACCTCATTACCACCTCTTGCTTCAGGTGATGGCAGGGCAGGTTCAGGCGTGTTTGATGGTGCTCCAGCCTTCAGCACACGGTGGCTGAATGCCGAAAGTGGGCTGCAATTTTTCGGGCCACCGACAGCATCTCCTGCACACCCCTGTCATTTTTCAAAAAATTCTGCACCACCAAATTAATTGTATATACAAAACATGGGATGTGCTGGAATTTGCCCAGATGTAATGCAATCACTATATTGGAGGCGTTGTCCAATATCACAAATCCCCAGGAGAGTCTAATTGGGGTAAGCCATTCTGCAATGATGTTCCTCAGTTTTCCGCAAGAGGTTGTCAGCTATGTGCCTCTTACAGAAAGCGGTGATACATAGCGTAGCCTGCCTAGGAACGAGTTGGCGTATGCAAGATGCTGCTACTGGTGCCGCTGCTGTTGTTGTTGCTGCAAGAGGCCATGCATCTACCCAGTGGGCTGTCACAGTCATATAGTCCTTAGTCTGCCCTGTTCCACTTGTCCACAAGTCCGTGGTTAAGTGGACAGTGGGTACTACTACATTTTGTAGGATACTAAGGACACTTTTTCTGACGTCTCTGTACATTCTCGGTATCGCCTGCCTAGAGAAGTGGTACCTAGATGGGATTTGATACCGGGGACACAGTACAGTACCTCAAACAATTCTAACACCAACATAGCTGTCAAGGCCTCAGTTATCCACTTTGCAACAGGATGACTGCTGTGATATTTCATCTTCCTCACAAAGGACTGTTGGACAGTCGAGTTGCTTAGTTGAAGTAGTACAAGTGGTTTTCCGACTTCCCCTCTGGGATGATGATCGACTCCCAGCAGCAACAACAGCAGCGGCAGCAACAGCAGATGCACCACTCAAGGATCCTCCGGAGGAATCCCGGTTAGGAGAGGAATCCTCAGTCTTGCCAGGGACATGGCCTGCAGGACTATTGGCGTTCCTGACTGAGGAGGAAGTTGACGTTGAGGGAGTTGGTGGTGTGGCTTGCAGGAGCTTGGGTACAGGAGGAAGAAGGGATTTAGGTGTCGGTGGACTGCTTACGCTCTTACCCAAAGTTTCACAACTTAACACTGACTTCTGATGAATGCGCTGCAGGTGACGTATAAGGGAGGATGTTCCTAGGTGGTTAACATCCTTACCCCTACTTATTACAGATTGACAGAGGCAACACATGGCTTGAGACCTGTTGTCCGGATTTGTGGAGAAATAATTCCCCACGAAGAGCTGGCTTTTTTGGTATTTTGCCCAGGCATCACAATGGGCTTATTCATCCCACGGACAACAGGTGTCTCCCCGGGTGCCTGACTTAAACAAACCACCTCACCATCAGAATCCTCCTTGTCAATTTCCTCCTCAGCGCCAGTAACACCCATATCCTCATCCTGGTGTACTTCAACAGTGACATCATCAATTTGACTATCAGGAACTGGACTGCGGGTGCTCCTTCCAGCACTTGCAGGGGGTGTGCAAATGGTGGAAGGCGCAAGCTCTTCCCGTCCAGTGTTGGGAAGGTCAGGCATCGCAACCGCCGACACACTTGGACTCTCCTTGGGGATTTGTGATACCATCTCAGAATGCAGTTCTTTTCTGTGCTCTTTCCAGCTTAACTCTTTTAATTTTTCTAGCGGGAGGATGAGGGCTTCCATTGTCATGTGAAGCTGAACCACTAGTCATGAACATAGGCCAGGGCCTCAGCCGTTCCTTGTCAGTCCGTGTCGTAAATTGTATATTGGCAAGTTTACGTTTCTCCTCAGACGATTTAAATTTCTTTTTTTGGGTCTTTTTACTGAACTTTAGCTTTTGGGAATTTACATGCCCTCTACTATCACAATGGGCATCGGCCTCGGCAGACGACGTTGATGGCATGGGAGGGTAGGGAGGGCAAACAGAGACGCAGGGCAGTAGGGAGGACACACAGTGACGCGGGGTGGTAGGGAGGGCACACAGAGACGCAGGGCAGTAGGGAGTGGACACAGAGATGCAGGGCAGTAGGGAGGGGACACAGATGCGGGGCGGTAGAGAGGGGACGCAGGGCAGTAGGAAGGGCACACAGAGATGCAGGGCAGTAGGGAGGGGACATAGAGAGATGCGGGCGGTAGGGAGGGGATACAGAGACGCGGGGCGGTAGGGAGGGGATACAGAGACGCGGGCGGTAGTGAGGGGACACAGATAGGGAGGGGATACAGAGACGCTGGGCGGTAGGGAGGGGATACAGGTAGGGTGGGGATGTTGAAACGTGGGGCAGTAGGGAGGGGATACAGGTAGGGAGGGGATACAGAGATGCGGGGCGGTAGGGAGGGGACACAGATAGGGAGGGGATACAGAGACGCGGGCGGTAGGGAGGGGACACAGATAGGGAGGGATACAGAGACGCTGGGCGGTAGGGAGGGGATACAGGTAGGATGGGGATGCTGAAACGTGGGGCAGTAGGGAGGGGATACAGGTAGGGAGGGGATACAAAGACATGGGGCAGTAGGGAGGGGATACAGAGACACAGGGCGGTAAGGAGGATATACAGAGATGCGGGGCGGTAGGGAGGGGATACATCAATGTGGGGTGATAGGGAGGGGATACATCAATGCGGGGCAGTGGGGAGGGGATACCATGACGCAGTGCGGTAGGGAGGGGATACAGAGACGCGGGGCGGTAGGGAGAAGATACAGAGACATGAGGCGGTAGGGAGGGAATACAGAGACGCGAGGCAGTAGGGAGGGGATAGAGAAACGTGGTAGGGAGGGGATAGAGAGAAGCGGGGCAGTAGGGTGGGGATACAGAGGCATAGGGAGGAGGGAATACAGAGACTCGGGGCGGTAGGGAGGGGATACTGAGACGCGGGGCGGCAGGGAGGGGATACAGAGACGCGGGGCGGCAGGGAGGGGATAGAGAGACGCAGGGAGGGGACAGAGATGCAGGGCAGCTGGGAGGGGATAGAGAGACACAGGGAGGGGACAGAGAGACGTGGGGCAGCTGGGAGGGGATAGAGAGATGCAGGGCGGCAGGGAAGGGATAGAGAGACACAGGGAGGGGATAGAGAGACGCGGGGCGGCAGGGAGGGGATATAGAGAGGCAGGGCGGCAGGGAGGGAATAAAGAGACTCAGGGTGGGGACAGAGAGACGCGGGCGGCTGTGAGGGGATAGAGAGACGTGGGGCGGCTGGGAGGGGATAGAGAGATGTGGGGTGGCAGGGAGGGGATAGAGAGACACAGGGAGGGGATAGAGAGACGCGGGGCGGCAGGAAGGGGATAGAGAGATGCGGGGCGGCAGGGAGGGGATAGAGAGACGCAGGGCGGTAGGGACGGGATACAGAGACGTGGGGTGGTAGGGAGGGGATAGAGAGACGCGAGGCGGTAGGGAGGGGATACAGAGATGTGGGGCGGTAGGGAGGGGATAGAGAGACGCGGGGCGGTAGGGACGGGATACTGAGACGTGGGGTGGTAGGGAGGGGATACAGAGACGCGGGGCGGCAGGGAGGGGATACAGAGACGCGCGCGGTAGGGACGGGATACAGAGACGTGGGGCGGTAGGGAGGGGATAGAGAGACACGGGGCGGTAGGGAGGGGATACAGAGACGTGGGGCGGTAGGGAGGGGATACAGAGACGCGGGGCGGTAGGGAGGGGATACAGAGACGCGGGGTGGCAGGGAGGGGATAGAGAGACGTGGGGTGGTAGGGAGGGGATAGAGAGACGCGGGGCGGCAGGAAGGGGATAGAGAGATGCGGGGCGACTGGGAGGGGATAGAGAGACGCGGGGCGGTAGGGACGGGATACAGAGACGTGGGGTGGTAAGGAGGGGATACAGAGACGCGGGGCGGCAGGGAGGGGATAGAGAGACGCGCGCGGTAGGGACGGGATACAGAGACGTGGGGCGGTAGGGAGGGGATAGAGAGACACGGGGCGGTAGGGACGGGATACAGAGACGTGGGGCGGTAGGGAGGGGATACAGAGACGCGGGGCGGTAGGGAGGGGATACAGAGACGCGGGGTGGCAGGGAGGGGATACAGAGACGTGGGGTGGTAGGGAGGGGATAGAGAGACGCGGGGCGGCAGGAAGGGGATAGAGAGATGCGGGGCGACTGGGAGGGGATAGAGAGACGCGGGCGGCAGGGAGGGGATAGAGAGACGCGGGATGGCAGGGAGGGGATATAGAGACGCGGGGCGGTAGGGAGGGGATAGAGAGACGCGGGGCAGTAGGGAGGGGATAGAGAGACGCGGGCGGCAGGGAGGGGATAGAGAGACGCGGGGCGGCAGGGAGGGAATAGAGAGACGCGGGGTTGCAAGGAGGGGATAGAGAGACGCGGGGTGGTAGGGAGGGGATACAGAGACGCAGGTGGTAGGGACGGGATACAGAGACGCGGGGTGGTAGGGAGGGGATAGAGAGACGTGGGGCGGCAGGGAGGGGATACAGAGACGCAGGGCGGTAGGGAGGGGATACAGAGACGCTGGGCGGTAGGGAGGGGATAGAGAGACGCGGGCGGCAGGGAGGGGATAGAGAGACGCGGGGTGGCAGGGAGGGGATACAGAGACGCAGGGCGGTAGGGAGGAGATAGAGAGACGCGGGCGGTAGGGAGGGGACACAGAGACGCGGGGTGGTAGGGAGGGGATACAGAGACGTGGGGCGGTAGGGAGGAGATAGAGAGACGCGGGCGGTAGGGAGGGGATAGAGAGACGCGGGGCAGTAGGGAGGGGATACAGAGACGCGGGGCAGTAGGGAGGTGATACAGAGACACGGGGTGGTAGGGAGGGTCCCCAGTGAGGAAGCTGATGAAGAGAGGGGGGAAAGTAGTGGAGAGGGTGGACACCAGAAGCGGAGACTTGTGTAAAGTGGCGACCAGACATAGATACAGTGGGTAGGATGGCCGAAGGGGGTGACCGTTGGGGCTGTGGGCGGCTGCTGCAGGCGGCTGTCCAGAGGCGTCACTGGGTGTCGGAGCACAGTCTGTACTACTGTTACACACATCTCTCACCCCCCCCCCGGCGACTTAAAAGGGGGCGTGGTCTGCTGTAAAAGGGGCATGGCCTCACGGGTCTTTTCTCTCTGGGCTAAAACACACGAGCCGGCTTTTTCCCGTGCCGGCATTGTAGTTAACAGTGTGAGGGGTAGGGTCCCTTCACACTGCACGGCCCCGGCCCAGCTGCCGGGTTGCAGCCGGAACTATCCACTGGAAGGTCCGACTGCCGGGCCGGCGCCGGGCCGTCTTTGCAGCCAGTAAACCATGTGTGTGAATGGGAGCTTTCATACACAACGGTTTTTTCTCAAGCCGTGTCTGATGCTGCGCATGCGCACAGCATCACACACGGCTCAAAGCCGTCCTGTGTGACAGACTCTGCCGGTTTCTCCCGGATGGCAAAAAGCTGGACAAAGTTTGTCCGGCTTTTTGCCATCCGGGAGAAACCGGCCAGTGTGTTACAGCCCTCTCGCTCCGGGGGTGTTTCCAGCTTGCCTGAAGGTGCCGGCAGCCCCCGGAGACTGGAGTGTGTGTGCCGGCTCTTCTCTGTGACAGGAGATGACGTCACTGCAGCACTCGGCTCCTGTCACAGCAGGAGAGCTGACTACTTGGTGCGGGTGCCGGTGCGCCCCCCCTTCTGACGCCACTGACACTATCCCTGGATTCGGCGCCGGCAGGAAGGCTGGGGCAGAGATTTGGTGTCCTGCCCTTCCCACGGCATTTGCGGCAGTTCCGGTGGGAAGGGCAGTGCAGCGGCACGACCAGGCTGAACCCAGTGACAGGCTAAGGTGGGGCGGTGGGCGGTCAGGCGATAAGTGTAAAAATGTCATAAGAGTGTAGGTGCTACAGCCCCATATTGTGTGTACTTCATCACCGGGGCCCCTCTGACCCCCTGTCGCCGTGCGTAGAGGAGGCGGCAGGTCTGCGTACGCGGCGCAGGGAGAGCTATGAAAGCCTTCTCCTGCGCCACCCGTCTCTCATAAGTGTGTATGCTGGCAGGAGTTGTTGTTCGGCCGGAGCTGCGGCCGGGGGAAGTCGGAGTTGCTGATGGCGGAGGGGTGAGATGGACAGGCAGCAGCACTCGGAGCAGAGACTTGCTGCACATGGGGTGGGCGGGCTCTGTGACTCCACCCACCGCTGTGACTCCACCCAACGTTAGAGCGCCAGTCACAGGGCTATTATATAGGAGATACGCGGCACAGGAATGACTGATGGCTGATGGCCAGGACACTACCACTGGTCTGATGCAGCACAACACAGCAACACTGTAAGGGACTTGTTGTTATTATTATTATACGGCAGCAGTGGACATATAGCAGCAGCGTATACTAGAGATGTGCACCGTAAATTTTTCGGGTTTTCTGTTTTGGTTTTGGATTCGGTTCCGCGGCCGTGTTTTGGATTCGGACGCGTTTTGGCAAAACCTCCCTGAAATTTTTTTGTCGTATTCGGATGTGTTTTGGATTCGGGTGTTTTTTTTCAAAAACCCCTCAAAAACAGCTTAAATCATAGAATTTTGGGGTAATTTTGATCCTATAGTATTATTAACCTCAATAACCATAATTTCCACTCATTTCCAGTCTATTCTGAACACCTCACACCTCACAATACTATTTCTAGTCCTAAAATTTGCCCCGAGGTCGCTGTATGACTGAGCTAAGTGACCCAAGAGGGCGGCACAAACACCTGGCCCATCTAGGAGTGTCACTGCAGTGTCAGACAGGATGGCACTTAAAAAAACTGGCCCCAAACAGCACATGATGCAAAGAAACGAGAAAAAGAGGTACACTGTGGTCGCTGGATGGCTAAGCTAAGCGACACAAACACCTCAATATCACAGGAATTATTTGTTCTAATTAGTGATGAGCGGGTTCGGTTCCTCGGAATCCGAACCCCCCCGAACTTCACCCATTTTACACGGTTCCAAGGCATACTCGCTCGGTTAACCCGAGCGTGCCCGAACGTCATCATCCCGCGAGATTCGGATTCTATATAAGGAGCCGCGCGTCGCCGCCATTTTTCACTCGTGCATTGGAAATGATAGTGAGAGGACGTGGCTGGCGTTCTCTCAGTTTTGTTCAGGGGGCTGCAAATATCTGTGCTCACTGCTTTATTGTGGGGACTGGGGACCAGCAGTATTATATAGGAGGAGTACAGTGCAGAGTTTTGCTGACCAGTGACCACCAGTATTATACGTTCTCTGCCTGAAAAACGCTCCATATCTGTGCTCAGTGTGCTGCATATATCTGTGCTCACACTGCTTTATTGTGGGGACTGGGGACCACCAGTATTATATAGGAGGAGTACAGTGCAGAGTTTTGCTGACCAGTGACCACCAGTATTATACGTTCTCTGCCTGAAAAACGCTCCAAATCTGTGCTCAGTGTGCTGCATATATCTGTGCTCACACTGCTTTATTGTGGGGACTGGGGACCACCAGTATTATATAGGAGGAGTACAGTGCAGAGTTTTGCTGACCAGTGACCAGTGACCACCAGTATTATACGTTCTCTGCCTGAAAAACGCTCCATATCTGTGCTCAGTGTGCTGCATATATCTGTGCTCACACTGCTTTATTGTGGGGACTGGGGACCACCAGTATTATATAGGAGGAGTACAGTGCAGAGTTTTGCTGACCAGTGACCAGTGACCACCAGTATTATACGTTCTCTGCCTGAAAAACGCTCCATATCTGTGCTGCATTGTAGTATATAGTAGGAGTACAGTGCATAATTTTGCTGACCACCAGTATATAATATATAGCAGTACGGTACAGTAGGCCACTGCTCTACCTACCTCTGTGTCGTCAAGTATACTATCCATCCATACCTGTGGTGCATTTCAGTTTTGCACAGTTTGCTGACCACCAGTATATAATATATAGCAGTACGGTACAGAAGGCCACTGCTCTACCTACCTCTGTGTCGTCAAGTATACTATCCATCCATACCTGTGGTGCATTTCAGTTTTGCACAGTTTGCTGACCACCAGTATATAATATATAGCAGTACGGTACAGTAGGCCACTGCTCTACCTACCTCTGTATCATCAAGTATACTATCCATCCATACCTGTGGTGCATTTAAGTTGTGCGCAGTATATATATATAGTAGTAGGACAGTGCATTGCCACTCCTAGATGGGCCAGGTGTCCACTTGGGTCGCTTAACTTAGTCACACAGCTACCTCATTGCACCTCTTTTTTTCTTTGCATCATGTGCTGTTTGGGGACTATTTTTTAAATCTGACATCCTGTCTGACACTGCAGTGCCACTCCTTGATGGGCCAGGTGTTTGTGTCGGCCACTTGTGTCACTTAGCTTAGCCATCCAGCGACCTTGGTGCACCTCTTTTTTTCTTTGCATAATGTGCTGTTTGGGGACTATTTTTTAAATCTGCCATCCTGTCTGACACTGCAGTGCCACTCCTAGATGGGCCAGGTGTTTGTGTCGGCCACTTGGGTCGCTTAGCTTAGCCATCCAGCGACCTCAGTGCAAATTTTAGGACTAAAAATAATATTGTGAGGTGTTCAGAATAGACTGGAAATGAGTGGAAATTATGGTTATTGAGGTTAATAATAATATGGGATCAAAATGACCCCCAAATTCTATGATTTAAGCTGTTTTTGAGGGTTTTTTGTAAAAAAAACACCCGAATTCAAAACACACCCGAATCCGACAAAAAAATTTCAGGGAGGTTTTGCCAAAACGCGTCCAAATCCAAAACACGGCCGCGGAACCGAATCCAAAACCAAAACACAAAACCCCGAAAAATTTCCGGTGCACATCACTGGTTCTAATCAATGGTATTATTGGTCCGAATCACTGGAAGAAAATGACAAAATCACAGGAATTATTTGTTCTAATCAATGGTATTATTGGTCCAAATCACTGGAAGAAAATGACAAAATCACAGGAATTATTCGTTCTAGTCAATGGTACTATTGGTCCAAATCACTGGAAGAAAATGACAAATTCACAGGAATTATTCGTTCTAATCAATGGTATTATTGGTCCGAATCACTGGAAGAAAATGACAAAATCACTGGAATTATTAGTTCTAATCAATGGTATTATTGGTCCAAATCACTGGAAGAAAATGACAAAATCACTGAAATCATTTGGCAAGATCACTGTAATTAATAATTAATTATAAATCACTGATATTAATTGGTAAAATCTCGCTATCGCCTGCCTAGTGAAGTGGAATCTAGATGGGATTTTGTACCGGGGACACAATAACTTCATCAATTGTCTAAATCCCAATGCACTAATGGCGGAAAACGGGCGCACGTCTAACAGCGCACTGATTATACTGAGAACTGATTATACTGATCAATCACTGATTATACTGAGCACTGAGTTTACTGAGCACTGATGATACTACAGAGAACTGACACTGAGCAGCGAGAACAGCACTGGACTATTGTACTGTAGAATACTGGTCACCACAATGCTGCACTGTACTACTATATACTGCTCACAACAATGCAGCACAGATATGGATACTTGAAGTGACACGGAGCTGCAAGATACAGCAATGGCCTACTGTACTGTACAACTATATACTGTTGGTCACCAAAATGCTGCACTGTACTACTATATATACTGCTCACAAAAATGCAGCACAGATATGGAATAAATACTTGCAGTGACACAGAGCTGCAAGATACAGCAATGGCCTACTGTACTGTACTGTACTGTACAACTATATACTGTTGGTCACCAAAATGCTGCACTGTACTACTATATACTGCTCACAAAAATGCAGCACAGATATGGAATGGATACTTGCAGTGACACAGAGCTGCAAGATACAGCAATGGCCTACTGTCCTGTACAACTATATACTGTTGGTCACCAAAATGCTGCACTGTACTACTATATATGCTGCTCACAAAAATGCAGCACAGATATGGAATGGATACTTGCAGTGATACAGAGCTGCAAGATACAGCAATGGCCTACTGTACTGTACAACTATATACTGTTGGTCACCAAAATGCTGCACTGTACTACTATATATACTGCCCACAAAAATGCAGTACAGATATGGAATGGATTATTGCAGTGACACAGAGCTGCAAGATGCAGCAATGGCCTACTGTACTGTACAACTTATACTGTTGGTCACCAAAATGCAGCACACTGAGCACAGATATTTGCAGCACACTGAGCACAGATATGGAGCTTTTCAGGCAGAGAACGTATATATTTTCAGCACACTGAGCACAGATATTTGCAGCACACAGAGCACAGATATGGAGCTTTTCAGGCAGAGAACGTAGCCACGTCCTCTCCGTTCAATCTCCAATTCACGAGTGAAAATGGCAGCGACACGCGGCTCTTTATATAGAATACGAATCTCGCGAGAATCCGACAGTGGGATGATGACGTTCGGCCGCGTTCGGGTTAACCGAGCAAGGCGGGAAGATCAGAGACTGCCTCGGACCCGTGTAAAATAGGGGAAGTTCGGGGGGTTCGGATCTCGACGAACCGAACCCGCCGCTCATCTCTAGCGTATACCACTGTGACTGCCTGGTCACTGGAATGACTGATGGCCAGGACACTACCACTGGTCTGATGCAGCACAACACAGCAACACTGTGAGGGACTTATTGTTAATAATAATAATAATAATAATAATACTGTAGCAGTGGACATATAGAAGCGGCGTATACCACTGTGACTGCCTGGTCACTGGAATGACTGATGGCCAGGACACTACCACTGCTCTGATGCAGCACAACACAGCAACACTGCAAGGGACTTATTATACAGCAGCAGTGGACATATGGCAGCAGAGGACACCACCACTGAACTGATGCAGCACGACACAGCACCACTGGACAGCACTGGACATATGGCAGCAGAGGACACCACCACTGAACTGATGCAGCACAACACACCACCACTGAACTGATGCAGCACAACACAGCACCACTGGACAGCACTGGACATATGGCAGCAGAGGACACAAGCACTGTGACTGGACAGATTCAGCACAAGACACGGACACTGAGAGAACGGAGACACGTACTCTCTATACACTGTCCAATGCCGGAGTGAAAATGGCGGGGACGCGCGGCTCCTTATATGGAATCCAAACCTCGCGAGAATCCGACAGCGGGATGATGACGTTTTGCCTCGTTCTGGTTTCCGAGTCAGGCAGGAAAACCCGAGCCTGACTCGGAACCGGACTCGAATGGTGAAGTTCGGTACGGTTCAGTTCTCTGAGAACCGAACCCGCTCATCCCTAGTTAGAATTTGTATGGGTGCTGCCTAAAGAAAAATACTGATATTGATGTTACAATGAGACCAGCCCAAAAATGCCAAAATAGGTTCAGCACCGGGGTGAGAAAGGCCCCACAGCAGTGAAGGTGTTAAACAGACTTTCCCATTAGCAAAACTGTTGTGGTCTGGCAAAATGTTCTGCAGGCAGAGTTGTCGCCAGTGGTAACCCATTTCATGTATTAGGTGGAGTGAAAATAAAACGTAAGGCGGCAAATGGGCTTCACCCTATCATAAATGTGCCCATTAAAACAAAGTATAACCAACGAATTTCGAAACTTAGACTACTTACAATACAGTATTAATAAATATTATAGTTAATAATATAATTAATAATATAATTTTATATATATATATATATATATATATATTTATATTATTTTAGTTAAATGTTGGAACTCTCTACATTTGACCAACTGCATAGTCAAGTGTTTGTTGTTGGTGTTTTTTTTATATTAGACTCGTATGTACAATCTGCCTGGAAATTGAAGAGCAGTTTTGATTTTTCAATACAACGTTTGTGACTGCAGATTATTACATTCTGTCTCTTTTATTCTTCAGATACAATTTACAAGATCCTTCATTGACAGATGCAGTCTGGGCCTAATTCATTTATTCAGTATTTTAGCTGTGCAAGTGTGCAAATGTATGTGTGGCAGAGCTGTACAAACAGATTTTGGGGGTCATTCCGAGTTGATCGCTCGCTAGCAGTTTTTAGCAGCTGTGCAAATGCTATGCCGCCGCCCACTGGGAGTGTATTTTAGCTTAGCAGAAGTGTGAACGAAAGGATCGCAGAGCGGCTACAATTGATTTTTGTGCAGTTTTAGAGTAGCTCAAAACCTACTCAGCGCTTGCGATCACTTCAGACTATTCAGTTCCGGATTTGATGTCACAACCCTCCCAGCATTCGCCCAGCCACGCCTGCGTTTTACCTGGCACGCCTGTGTTTTTCCGAACACTCCCTGAAAACGGTCAGTTGCCACCCAGAAACGCCCACTTCATGTCAATCACTCTGTGGCAACCAGTGCGACTGAAATGCATTGCTAGACCCTGTACAAAACTGCATCGTTCGCTGTGCACGTATGTCGCGAGTGCGCATTGCGCCACATACACATGCGCAGAACTGCCGTTTTTTAGCCTGATCGCTGCGCTGAGAGCAAATTCAGCTAGCGATCAACTCGGAATGACCACCTTTGTGCAGTCTCTGAGTAGCCCAGGACTTACTCAGCTGCTGCGATCACTTCAGCCTGTCCGGGACCAGAATTGATGTCAGACACCCTCCCTGCAAATGCTTGAACACGCCTGCGTTTTTCCAACCACTCCCAGAAAGCGGTCAGTTGCCACCTATAAATGCCTTTTTCCTGTCAATCTCCTTGCGATCTCACGTGCGAACGGATCTTTCACACAAACCCATCGCTGAGCGGCGATCCGCTTTGTACCCGTGTGACGGTTGCGATGCATACGCATGCGAAGTTTGGACCTGATCGCCCGCTGCGCGAAAACGCAGCCTAGCGATCAGGTCTGAATTACTCTGTCTCTTTCCTGTGTATTACCCATTGTTCTGCTACAGAGTGTCAAAGAAGTCCCTAACAAGATGTGGAGGTGCTCATTAGGGATGGAAAGAAATCCACACACTGTAGAGATTATGCTAAGGTTCTCTTTTCTTAGTTATTATAAGAAGTGGACATTAAATATAGATATAGGAGGTGAGGTGTACACGCCTGCACTATACACTTTCCAGGTGTTGCTGAAAGGAGGGGTATAGATTACCCAGGCCAGTGCTTCCTTGAGGACTAAACTAAGACCTCAGCCAACCAGGGAGGCGGAGCAGCGCCCCCTACTGCACATGGCGCATATTATTTAGAGGTGAGTGTGTGATGATTCTCTCCCATACTTGTCCACGTCCCCTCTCTAGTATTAGGGCTCTGGAGGGGGGGTGGGAATCTTGCCTCAAGATACATTTAACTCAAGATAACAAAGATGAGTTTCTCTCCTTGGCTTCTGGCCCCCAACACGCCTCTTCCCACCTCAGCCATTGCTGCGGACCCTGGTTGTAAACTCCTTTCTCCTGATGCTACTCCCCTCACCACGTGTGTCACTCCTGCACTAGACCGTACTTGGTGGGGGATGGAGAGCCTCATGGGCTTATGTAGAGTTGGGCGTAAGCATATTTTTGGGGTGGAAACTGCATAATTTTGTACTGTGCTCACAGCAGATTTTTACGCGTACATCTAGTAGCTGCAGACTCAGTCGCAATTTTCTGCTCAGGCAGGACAGAGAACAGAGGGAGGCGTGCAAGCATACGCCAAGTACAGCAAGGGCGTCATGCAGACCACAACAAGGTCCCGTATGCAGCCGCAAGGAGGTGCATATCTTTAAGATGCTCACGTAGCCTAGAAAATCGCAATTGCGACAAACATGAATTAGGCCCTATGTTACTTAACTTCCCATTTTTTCAGTTTATGTTTGTTGTTTGTTGCATACTGTCACCGCATCCAACACCTGTCACACTACCTATCACAAAGACACCTGTCTAATGCTCTTCATGGTGAAAAAGGGGTGTTTAGATGCATGCAATATGTGGCTGGTGGATGTTGCATCATTGCTATCCACACATGAACTAGTGTTTGTTATACAGGAAGTGCCTCTGCAGCCATTGTTCAACATAACTGCAGCTAGTAAAGACACACTTCTGCAGTTCTCCAGAATCCCATGGTGATTTGCACACAGACCACTTTACAAATTCTACAAGCAGGAGGCTCAACCACAAACTAATCCCCCCCCCCTCCATAAAAAAATATAATAATGGACACCATGCTCTGCAACTGGCCCGGGTCCACCTAGTCCCCTGCAAAAGGCACAGGCCTGGGTAATTAGTGCAGTGTTATTAATGTTGTTTAATACGCTTTCACTCATTAAGATGATTTTGGTCCCTTTCAATCACTACACAGCTGCCACCACAAGTCTTTATTCTCCAGTATCTGACTCCGTGGTAATGCTCTTACACACTGACAGCACTTAATGCTGTGTGGATATATTGCACTTTGTAGGTTGCATAAAGATTAAGCAGCACAACATGGCAATCAATTGTGTAATATACAAGCTCGAGGCTCAGCCTTAAACACACTGGGAGGAAACGTTCCAGCATTTGGCTTCCCCTAATCAGCAATGTGTCTGCCGATGTGCCATTAATCTGTGATTAGATTACTTCCAGACGGTGCGATAGAGGCTCGTCCTCTGCCAATATCTCACACAGACAGCATCTCCCAGGGCTGATGCAGCTTCGCGCTGGAGCCTGCGTTGTCAGTGCGGAAGGACGGTTTGTGTATTCCGAGCACAATATCCCAAGACTGGAGAGTTGTGTTTCTGTCTTACTCACTCCTGACACTTATATGAGAGTAAACTGACTAAAGGGGGGAGAACAGACCAATATGGAAGGTCGGGAATTAATAAAGGGCAAGGAAAAGTTCATGTAAATTCACAGACAGGCCATTTTTCTCCAGTTACGCTTTTACTCTGCCATTACGCACTGTGGGGTCTATTCATGAAGCAGTGATAAGAGTGGAGAAGTGAGCCAGTGGAGAAGTTGCCCATGGCAACCAATCAGCATTGAAGTAACATTTATAATTTGCATACTATACAATTGTACGGAGCAGCTGATTGGTTGCCATGGGCAACTTCTCCACAGGCTCACTTCTCCACACTTTTCACTGCTTCATGAATAGACGCCTGAATCTGGTGATTTGGTTTGTTCATGAAATTTACGGTATTAGAAGGATGAATTCATTCCGATGTCTGCTATATATGGGACATGTGAATATTCTGTGAGGTGAATAGTCTGTGAAACTAGTAACTAACTAGTTATAGTTACTAGGACTAGTATTCTAGTAATTATTTGCAGATTAAAATTGACCAGTCACCTGTGTCCAGTGGATGCAGGTATTTTTTGGGGCTGAATTCAAATACAATTTGCCTCATACAGTACCACAATGATGTTCAGAGGTGAGCCTAGTCAGAGGGGCATGATGGCTTATAACCCCTGGCCTGGTCCTACTTCTCCACATCCTTCATCCCATACTACCTCCACCTACTCCTCCATCTCCACCTCTTACACCACCTCTTCTTCCAGCACCTCCTTCCCTTCTTCACGGCTCTTCTGCCATCCAATGGTGTGACAACTCACGCTACACTGAGAACCAAATAGACCAAAACTTTTATTGCACTGGCCACCAGGCTACCAGCAACCTGACTGGTCCCAGGGAAAGCATGAACTGGATTCCCAAGAACCCTGATGGGCTGCTATGAATCTCAGTGCCTAGTACAAGTATCCCCCTGTAGCCCATGTGACCGAGTCTGCCAGAGACCTGGGATTATTACCTAAAAATCAGGAGTTTATGGGAAAGTCCAGGATAGTAGGTGAGCCAGGTCTGAGGGGGGCAGCACTTAGCATGTTCTAATGGGAGCAGCTGGACGGATCACACCCAATGAAAACTGAATGTGCTGGATTCTCGTGTACCTCATATTACATCCTTCAAGGGCCAACAGTGCCTTTTATTTTGCAGGAAGAGATGTAACTTGTCAAGTAGATTGCCTCATTCTACATCGGAGAAACATTTACATATTAAGCATCCAATAAATCCAAGCTAATTGTTTCTATAGATTGTAAGCTTGCGAGCAGGGCCCTCCTACCTCTATGACTGGCTGTGATTACCCAGTTTTGTTTTATCACTGTTGTTTCCTATTGTAAAGCGCAACGGAATTTGCTGCGCTATATAAGAAACTGTGAATAAATAAATAAATGAATTGTTTCTCATTTTACTGCAGAGGATAATTCTGCCTGTGAGTGTGGCAGAGAACACACGCTATATGTTACACACCGTGAACACGGTCTCTGGTCAAGCTGAAGTCAACAAGCCATCGATCTCATCCTTTCCGATTACTCCAGATGTACATTTCTGGATGTAATTTGTTCTGAGCCTTTTACTTTAAGTATAGATAAAAGCTATGCTGAAACCACAAGGCAGTCGTATTATCCGGCGGTAAATGTCATGGACAATGAGAGAAGGAATTCCTGCTGCATTCTTAATGTGTCAGAGCATTAAAAGAAGGTGCCAGAAAATATTTATTTCACTCAATCTATAGAAGATACAAGGCCGGATATAAATTCATGCATCCGAACAGAATCCCAAATATATAACACCTACTGTACACAGCAGATCATTTAATGTGTTCTTTTTAGAGACAATGAAAATAAACAGATGTCCATGGATAGTGGAATCTGAGGGTGGAGTGTGGCGCTGAGGGAGGTGGTGGAGGGTATTAATTAATTAATTACCCGTGCCCAGGTCTGCCTGGCCTCCCCACCCCCCACCCTTACCTGGCAGTAGCAGCTGCAGCTCTTTTCCTCAGTTCAGTACACGCTGCAGTACGGCCAGAGAGGCGCTTAAAGTACTATTTTTTCTGTATTTTTTTATAAGGATGCATGGCCACGCCTCCTTACATGGCTATGCCTCCTGTGATTAGGCCACACCCCCTGAAAAGTATCTTGGGCCCAGCCAAGCTCTCGACTGCCCTGGGGAGGAGGATATGTTTTCTCACTATCCTCACTCATTCATCCAGCTTGGTTTCCAAGCATCGGTAAATATGTTGGAGAGAAAAATCTAGAAATCACCTTAATAATATTATTACTCACTGACACAAAGCATTCTCCACATCCAGGGGCAGATTGGACATAGGGCTTATCAGGAATTTCCCCAGTGGGCTGCTGGCTTGGTGGGGCCAGTGCATTGTTTTCAAATGTATGTGTTGACCATAGGCAGAATTTGCTGGTGTGGTGTGGGAGTGGGTGGTGGATAGCCATGTGGCTGGCGTTGTGGCTTGCCCGGTACTCAGTGGAGACTGGCCAGTGCCTTTGCAAAATTATGCAAAAGCCGCAGAAAGTGTCTTAAGTAAAAAGATGCCGACTACCGGCTTCTCTGATCCGTTTCTGCACCCGAATACACAGCACTGAATCAACTGTGTGAACATCGGACATCTGAGTAACCCTCAGACAAAATGCAGATGCACACTCTATAGTACTAAGCACTGCTAATCAGAATAGCTATAATTAACTCTGCAATCAGGGCCGGTTCAAGGGCGCAGAGCGCCCCGGGCAGGAAAGGGGCGTGGCCTAATACAGGGGGCGTGGTGAGTCACGCCCCCTGTACATTGAAAGCGCCGCTTGAATGCTGAGCGGTGCGCGATGACGTCATCGCGCACCGCACAGCAAAATGTCCTCTCCACGAAGAGAAACTAGACGCTATGCGTCTAGTTCCCTTCGTGGAGAGGACCTTTGCTGTGCGGTGCGCGATGACGTCATCGCGCACCGCTCAGCAGTTACTCTCCACGAAGGGAAACTAGACGCATAGCGTCTAGTTCCCTTCACAGGAGGCGCCGAGGACGGGGACGGCAGCGGGCAGCGGAGGCGGACGGGGGACACAGCGGGCAGCAGTGACGGATCTTGCCACGGTGCGGCGCCCTCCGGATGGCGCCAGCGCCCTCCGGAAGGCGGCGCCCCGGGCAAAAGTCCTGCTTGCCCGTGGCAAGAACCGCCACTGTCTGCAATCTAACATAGAGCACAACTGAGGTGTTTAGCATCATTTTTGGCCAAAAATATATAGTAACCAACTGCGATCAGGTGACCTCAACTGGTGGTTCCATAACACTAATTTTCAAGTTCAGGGCACGGGAACCCCCTGGCCAGCACAGGCCAACCGCCCCAACGCATCACACTGTTAAGTAAGAAGCAGCATCAGCAGCTATGTGTTGAGAGTGTCGCATAGGTGAAAGGTAATAATTAGAATGTTAAAAAGTGTTACATTAGTAAAAAATGAATTAGGTGCTAAAAAAGTTCTAGACAGTTACAGTATAGTGCCCCAAAGCAGCCGGCCACACCAACCCAGGAGCTGCCGCGCCCCAAACTCATCCATAAAACTGAAAAATAGTATAAATGTAGTCCAAAATGCAGTCTATAAATGCCAGATATCAATGCTTGGACTGCACACCCTAATTCTATATACAATAAGAGGTGCTACCATGCTGAGACTTGTAGTTCTACAAAGACAAAAAAAACTTTATTTTTTTGCAAAATTATGCAAAAGCCGCAGAAGGTGTCTTAAGTAAAAAAAAATGCCGACTACCAGCTACTCTGATCCGCTGCTGCACCCGAAAACACAGAATCGGAACAACTATGAACGGCACTACGGAGCCCTCGCGGCGCTGTAGAAATAAAATGTAATAAGAACAGTGCACATTTGCTTTTATGAAATGTTAGTAAATAAACCTAGCTGTGGTATCATGCAGAAAATAAAATCTTTTATTAATACCCCTTCCTTCATCTTATAGAACCATGTGGGTCTCATTCAGGGGACGTCATCATTTGGGAGGTTCTCATCTCTGGCTGTTGTCAGTAATAATTGCTGCTCCAGGGATGAATGCCTAGTATAGTTCTAGAATAGACAGGTTGAATTAATCTCTAATAATGGGATTTGCCAACTCCGTTGCATCGTCAGTATTAAACACAGCCTGGGCCTGAATCACATGCAGAAGTGCCTGCAGTGTCATATGTTGGCGGTCACCCATCTGTGAGTTTATGAACATGGTGCTACAAACGCCTTACCTTGTGTACTTCCATGCGGGATATGCAAAGTCTGAGACGTCCACTCTTAGCATCTGTGGATGCTGTATTATCAATTGGTGCGTCCATATACTAGAGATGTACGGGCCACCCCAACTTCAGGAATCCGAGTGAATCTGGGCCATGTCTCAGGTTATCCCACCAGGCTCGGATTCCAAAGCAAGGAGAAACATCATCTTTCCAGCGCCAGATCTCGCGTGTTTTGGATTCGATATAAGTCCCTCCCATGATGATTCGGGCGCCATGTCACACAGGTTGTTGAAGGGAGAGTACATTAGACTGCCAGGGCAGAAATTATGTCCAGTGCTCCTAAATAACACAGAGCAGCATTTCATTAACCATCAATAACCCTTTATTGGTGTACATGACCAGTCACACTGGTGCTGCTGACCACGTAACTATCCACAGTGCAACCCAGAGCTCCTAATACAGGGCAGCATTAATCCTTTACTGGTGCACACTGGAGCTGTAACTGCCCACAGTGCAGCCCAGAGCTCCCACAGTGCAGTCTAGATTTCCTAATAATAATACAGGGCAATATTAACCCTTTATTGGTTCACACAGGTGCCCACAAAAGTTTTTGATGTGTGCCACCTTTACTATAATATAAGCGCAGTGATTTGCAGCAGTGTGCGATATGGATATATATATATATATATATATATATATATATATACATACACTGCTCAAAAAAATAAAGGAAACACTAAAATAACACATCCTAGATCTGAATGAATGAAATATTCTTATTAAATACTTTGTTCTTTACATAGTTGAATGTGCTGACAACAAAATAACACAAAAATTATCAATGGAAATCAAATTTATCAACCCATGGAGGTCTGGATTTGGAGTCACACTCAAAATGAAAGTGGAAAAACACACTACAGGTTGATGTCCCAGATGTGCCCTCATACCACCCTCATGGAGTCTGTTTCTGATCATTTGAGTAGACACATGCACATTTGTGGCTTGCTGGAGGTCATTTTTCAGGGCTCTGGCAGTGCTCCTCCTGTTCCTCCTTGCACAAAGGCGGAGGTAGCGGTCCTGCAGCTGGGTTGTTGCCCTCCTTTGGCCTCCTCCACGTCTCCTGATGTACTGGCCTGTCTCCTGGTAGCGCCTCCATGCTCTGGACACTACGCTGACAGACACAGCAAACCTTCTTGCCACAGCTCGCATTGATGTGCCATCCTGGATGAGCTGCACTACCTGAGCCACTTGTGTGGGTTGTAGACTCCGTCTCATGCTACCACTAGAGTGAAAGCACCGCCAGCTTTCAAAAGTGACCAAAACATCAGCCAGAAAGCATAGGAGCTGAGAAGTGGTCTGTGGCCACCACCTGCAGAACAACTCCTTTATTGGGGGTGTCTTGCTAATTGCCTATAATTTCCACCTGTTGTCTATTCCATTTGCACAACAGCATGTGAAATTGATTGTCAATCAGTGTTGCTTCCTAAGTGGACAGTTTTATTTCACAGAAGTGTGATTGACTTGGAGTTACATTGTGTTGTTTAAGTGTTCCTTTTATTTTTTTGAGCAGTGTATATATATATACAATAGCTCCCCGCATTATAGAGTCAAGCCAGAATGATGTAGTTGAATAAAATCCTGTCAGGGCGATTGCAGTTCCCAATGGGAAAACTGACACTCAGGGAGTAACTCCCATGAGGAACATTGCCAGGCATTGTCCCTGGTCCCGAGCAGAGTTAAGGTCAATTATGTCAGAATTCCCCGATCCCAGCAGAGTTAAGGTCAATTAAGGTCAATTATGTCAGAATTCCCCGATCCCAGAAAAGATCTAGTCGGATGCCAGAAATTTGTTAGAGAGTTAGGTAACGCCCATGAACCCACAAACAAAGATTGGCGAACAGTGCTACGGGTGTGTCTACCCTCAAATATTGACATCACGAAATTCATAACGGATTGTAAATTAGATTCAGAAGTACCTCTCACTGATGAGTATAATCAGGAGAATGTAAAGCAAATCAATCTGCAATTAGGAGTATATTTCCCTACTGTTGTTAAATGGAATAAAATCTTCTCCATAAGACAAAAGGAAGGTGAAACAGCATCTGAATATTTCCATAGAGCACTGCAGGAAATAGCTAGATACACTGGGATCGAGGACATTAAGGATAATGCACATCACAGGGAGGTAGCAGTCTCGGTGTTAATGGATGGTTTAAAGGAAACACTAAGGACAAGGGTGCAAACCTCTCTACCTAACTGGAGAGGTATCTTGGTGGCTGCGTTGAGAGAGTCCGCTATCAAGCACGATCGGAATATCAGTAAACACAGGGAGTTGCAAGGGGATAGGCTCTGCATGTCGGAATGGACCTGACTCTTATTGAATATACCCCATAAACGATATCTCATTCATTAATGAACGAGTTTGTTTAATATCGTTCAATGTAATCGGTAAGCGTGTAGGGCCCTTTAGTCACAGAGAACTCTCTTATCAGGATGCTTTGCATAAGGAGTACAACTTAAAAGACATACACACAGCATCCTGACCGGGTCCTCCGTGACCCAGAAATGTTAACGTAAAAAAGTGCTGCCTAGTACTGAGTTGCCCAGCAATATACTGACGTGTATTTTTGCATATTAATTAATATCTTTAAAAATAGCTGAAGTGCCATATATGGATTGTATTTCTTCCTTTATCATTAAACTGATGTTGTGCGCATGCGCACTGCCAGATTCTCTGTAGGAGTTATTCAAAAATGTAAAAAAGCTCCAAAATAACTGAGGAGTAACTTGCAGGGACAGCGACAGCAGGGGCAAAACACAGGATCTCTAGAGGGGGGTTTCCAAATGCAATCCATAATCTCCCACTCTGCGTAACATTGGTGCAAGAGCAGAAGTCTATCACTATTTATCACTATAGATGGTCTATAGTATTTTCTGTATCAAACATAGGGCCTAATTCAGACCTGATCACAGTTGACGAGCGATTATCGATCAACTGCGCATGCGTATGGATTGCAGAGTATATGTATATATATATATATATATATATATATATATGTGTGTGTGTACCGGGAGAGCTAGCAGCGCCACAGATGCAGTATTCAAAATATCAACACTAGTACGTGGACAATCCTGTAAATTGCTATAATACCTGCCTATACACAGCACTCCCTGTGAGTTCACAGGGCGTCGGCTAGTTACCTCAAGTGTAATAAGGTACTGGTATAAGGCACCCCAGTGAAGGATCCAGTCTGAATGCGATATTCCCCTGACATCCTCTAGCTGTGTGGATCGATGAGAGCTCAGCCGCAATATACGGACATTTCTCCAGCGGCGTGACACTCTGTACTCTGGTTGCATCGAGCCGCCGCACACCCGGCTCAGTACAGCGCTCAGAACGAAGTAGTTCTGTTCCATCGGATAACACACCTAGGAGGAATTGGGATCTACACACCATTTCTATTTAAAACCAAGGCAGCAGCACAGTGCCGGTGTCCGCAATTCCAACTTTGGGACACTGTTTGCCCGGCCCGACAGAGCCGCTTTTTACACTTCATGCCGCTTGCACGAGCTTAAAGAGATGTGAGACTACATTTGTAACAGTGACATACTAGAGGTACCTCTTATAAGTCTCCCTCTTACAATACACGTTCATCCGTGGACGCACGGTTGAAAAATTATCAAGTATCATTGCACTTTTTCAACAAAGTTTATTAAGACTCATTTCATGTTTTTTCAGGTGTTATATTGCAGTCACATCTAATATCATATATTTATGTGATTCTTTATTATTTATTTTTTATCCATTCATTAATGGGTCATCATATGTATATACATTTTTATTTTTACTTTTATTTTAATTCATGTGTTTAATGTAACACTTTTATTCAGTCTAGGAATAAATAAATTCACTCTTTAGACTCATTTAGCGCTCCCATTTCTTTCCATATCTCACTACTGGTATAAGTACCTACGAAAAGAGTTTATGGACAAAAAATGAGGTATTTAAAAGCGACCACTGGTGCTAAACAATTGTAATAAGGCAAGGTAGTTGTAAAAAATGATACATGGATTTATTATATAGCACTAAAACAAAACTGAGTTAAGATTCCGAGCAAAAAGAGGTAACATGTAGCTAGAAGAGTAAAAACATGTACATAAAAACAATGCATAAAAAAAGACATGGGACATAAAATATAAAAAGTTTTTAGAAGAGCTCAAATTATAAAAAATAGGAGTAAGAATATCTTAACTTATTGATAAGTGAGGTAAGATCAAGGCAGCAACCAACGCGTTTCGTCCTATCTGGACTTCATCAAGGGGTGATTTAAAGCAAGAGACAGACCATATATATATATATATATATATATATATATATACTCAGCTGCAGAGGAAGTGATGTGTACATCACTTCCTGTAATTAATTAGGTAAAGTGTTTGTAGTTTTTCAAAATATAATTATAATGCACAGTTTTTACTGGTATATTAATGGGGGTATTGGATCCTATGAACACTCTTCATCCTGATGGGTTTAATGAAGGATACGAGATAGCACCCTTCTTATAATGAAAGCATCCTAATTTTTTGTCCATATATATATATATATATATATATATATATATATATATATACTGTATATATAATATGTAAATGATATATATCTAATACAATATATATATATATTTATATATATATACATATATACTATACAGTGTGTGTGTGTGTGTGTGTGTGTGTGTATGTATGTATATATATATATATATACTGTATACATACATATATATATATATATATATATATATAGTGTGTGTATGGATATATGTATGCAAGTTGATTGACAGGAACTGGACATTTGTGGGTGGTAACTGCCCAATTTCTGGGCGTGTCAGTAAAAACACAGGCGTTCCCAAGCGTTTTTACGATGGGTGTGTGATGTTAGCTCCGGCCCCGATCAGCCTGATTCTATTGCAATGTACGAGTAAGTCCTGGGCTGCGCACAGACTGGAAAAATCATTCGATGGTGAGTGAGTTGCGAATAGATTTGCAGATTTCCGCTGTCTGGCGAAGTTTCCGCATGGTGTGTCTCATGGGGGTATTATGAGAGCATGGCTGGCATGTTGCAAATTGTTTCCATGCATAGATTCTTAACATTCACACATGGGGCCATACTCCGATTTCCGTGGTGCAACCGATGGTGGTGTCTAAGGACTATGGGTCTAATTCAGGTCTGATCTCTGGGCAGTGATTTTTGCTGTCGTGTGATCCGATAGTTACCGCCTTCAGGGGGAGTGTATTTGAGCTGTGCAAGTGTGCGATCGCATGTGTAGCAGAGCTGTACAAACGTATTTTGTGCAGTCTCTTTGCAGCCCAGGACTTACTCAGCCACTGCGATCACTTCAGCCTGTCCGAGACCGGAATTGATGTCAGACACCCTCTCTGAAAATGCTTGGACACGCCTGTGTTTTTCCAGACGCTCCCAGAAAACGGTCAGTTGCCACCCACAAACGCCCTCTACCTGTCAATCTCCTTGCGTTCGCCCGCGTGATCGTTTTTTTGCACCATCCCGTCGCTATGCACCGATGCCGGGTGCAAGCATCCGACTGGCCTGCACATTGCAGTGCATACGCATGCGCAGTTAGGCCCTGATCGCAGGCTGTGAGAAAATGCAGCCTAGCGATCAGGTCTGAATTACCCCCTATGTCTATAGATGCTGATAGTGGGTGTCTCAGTCCTTGCTCATTTGGACATACACTTCTTCACAAATAATATAACAGGTGGTGTATGCTTCATATAAGCAAAGAGGGGAAGGAGATTGAAGTGGTTGAAGGTAGGTGGGAAGCTATTCCCTCCATAATGCTAGCCACACCCCATGGCACAGACCACACACCCATATCAGTAGCCGCAGCTCCACCATGCTGGTCACACCCCTTGTGGCGACACACAATAGACCCTTCATGAATTTCAGCTCCAGGCCGATAAGGACCTTAATCTGGCACTGTTTCTCCGTACTTGCTTGCGAAGTGTTGCAGCGATAGCTTTGCTGGTAAGTAAAAGCGAGGACGTAGTGTTAGGATACGACTTGACCATCCATACACCTCATGCAGTATCAGCCTTACTAAACTCCGCCAAAACCAGACATGTCTCATCTGCTCGGTTTACAAAGTGGTAATTATCACTGATGGCCCCTGTAAACATCACCATTAAGAGATGCAGCTCACTAAATCCTGCAACTTACTTGCCAAGTGTGCCTGGTCATGCACAAAGGGTGAAGGATGAGAACGATGGTGAAGTGGATTTAGTGCAGATACTGATACTCATGATTGTATGGAATACCTGAACCAAACTTTCACTGTGAGTCCTGACATCAGTGACAACCCACTGGAAGGAGTAAACTTTACCTTCTACACTGACGGTAGTTGCCACAGACAGACGGAATCGGGAGACCTGTGCACCGGATATGCAGTTGTAGATGACGAAGGTATCATAGAAGCTGAACCCCTTGGACCACCACACTCAGCGCAAGTCGCTGAGCTGGTCGCCCTAACCAGAGCATGTGAGTTGGCCAAAGGTAAGTCAGCTAATATATACATGGACTCTAGGTACGCCTTTGGAGTGGTGCATGATTTTGGGGCCCTGTGGTGCCTCAGAAATTTCATGACGGCAGCTGGCACACCTGTAGCGCATGCATCCCACATCAAAAGGCTTCTGACAGCAATACAGGAACCAGACAGAGTGGCTGTTATCAAGTGTAAAGCACACACTTACAACCAAGACCCAATCTCACTTGGTAACAGCCGGGCAGACGAAGCTGCAAAAACAGCAGAAAGCACAACCATACAAATGAACATCACATCACTGATGACATTTGAAACAGTCAACACACAACAGTTAATCGAAATGCAAAATTTGTGTTCCCTACAGGAAAAGGCGGTCTGGAAGGTGAAGGGGTATGGTCAGGAGTCCTCAGGACTTTGGACAGGTGGACACAGTAAGCCAGTGGCCCCCAGTGCATATCTTCCAAGTCTAGCTGAGGCGGCACACGGTCTGACTCATCTGGGCAAAGAGGGTATGTGCAAGCTGGTAAGAGTCTACTGGAGTGTACCAGGATTCTCTTCTCATGCGGGTAAGAAAGCAATGACATGTCTTATTTGCTTGAGGAAGAATATTGGTAAGACAATACCAACAGAGCCATCCAATATCCCTCTTACAGATGGACCTTTTCAGGTAATACAAATCGACTTCATACAGTTACCACCCTGTAGGAATTTGAAATATGTGTTAGTATGTACTGATGTGTTTTCCAACTGGGTAGAAGCGTTCCCTGCTGCCACAAATACTGCTACGTTCACTGCAAAGAAAATTCTGCAGTAATTTGTGTGCAGATATGGTATCCCTAGAATGATTGAAAGTGATAGGGGTACCCATTTTACAGGTGAAGTCTTTCAGGTCATGTGCAAACTGATGGGAATTAATAGCAAGCTACATACTCCGTACCGGCCACAGGCGAGCGCAAAGGTGGAGAGAATGAATAGCACTATTAAGAACAAGTTGAGCAAAGTGATGGCTGAAACTGGATTGTTGTGGCCAGAAGCTTTGCCAGTAGTGTTGTACAGCATCAGAACCACTCCCAGGTCACCGCTTAACCTATCACCCTTTGAAATTATTTTTGGTCGACAACCTCATGTAATGATAGACCCCCAGGATGATTTAAAATGCAATAATGAAATAACTGTGAAATATTTGGTTAGGATGAGCCAGCAGCTGAGAAATCAACAAAGAAATCTAAAGCTGGTGATTCCTGACCTACCGAACAGTAATGGTCATGACATTGAGCCTGGGGATTATGTGATGATTCGAAATTTCTTACGCTCAGGCTGCCTCATAGACAGATGGGAAGGACCATACCAAGTCTTGTTAACCAGCACAACAGCATTAAAGGTCGCTGAAAGAGAGACTTGGGTCCACTCGTCCCACTGCAAGAAGGTCGCTAACCCGGAGAAAACTCGTGACAAAGCGCAAGGTGAAGAGAACCTCATATCACTAGAGAGTCTATTCCGGGAAAGCTAAGAGGCAGGACTGTTGAACGGCACCTGAGCGCGGAGAGCAACAAGATCAAGCACGGTTGTCGCACAATTTTCTTTTTTCACCCCCCCCCCCCCCCCCCTGCATTTTCCTTTCTTTTCTCCTCCTTATTTTCCTTCTTTCCCCTAACGAAATGGATCTATCACAAGAGACTGCGTTTCGGGTTCTGCTAGTAATATTGTTTCTGCTCAGGACAATTTGTTTTGGTGAGGGTCCCAGAGAGGTCGAGCAGGGATCTGGAATGGGTTCTGATGGCGAGTATGAATTTGTAGGATCTCAGGAGCAGCACATCACTCGAGTAAAGGCTGGTATTAGTAAGCGCTCTGGTAGTCATGGGGCTCGGAGGCACTGTGAGGGGTTATTGTCTGATGAATATTGTACTTGTAAGAATTGTGAGAACATAGTCAAAGATGGGTGCATCCAGAGATGTCAGTCCAACATTAATATCGATATGGACCGACATCCGTTGAGTGATTACCACTCATTAGTGGGTAAGGTCTTAAACCAGACAGAATGCTGAGTGTGCTCACAGGTACCTCAAGGACAGAGTAAGTCAGGATTAGTTCCATACCCTTTAGCAATAGATGAGGTACTCGAATTATGGGGTGGGAGACCGGTGGACAAGAAATTCAATATATCTAGGCCCCCTATCTTGAAGCTCCACCAGTACAACGTAGATAGGTCCCTGTTGTGTTTTAATATTTCCAATTTCCGAAAACCAGGAAATTGGGAAGTGACTTGGAATAACCAGACAATGACTTTTTCACACAGAGCTGATAGGATACCTATTGACTCTGAACTTGTATGCCAAATAGCCAACAGTGGGAGGTATTTTCGGTATAGGTATAAACGTGGGAGCAAGACCATGTGGGTTGGAAAAGTATCGCAAGGGTATTGTGCCCATATCATCCAGCCCGATACTTGTACTGAGCAAATGAGAGAACTAGGGATTGGTTTCTTTGCCTGGAAAGTTTGCAATATGGTGATGTTACATTTTGTCCCCTATGTTCTCCCAGATGATGCCTATTTCATATGTGGGAGGAAAGCGTACAAGTGGCTTACTCCGAGCTCTGAGGGATTGTGTTATATTGGGAGAGTACTACCAGAGGTCATGACCATAACCCACAACAAAATGAAAGACGTTCACCGCAGTGCTCAGACTCCTTATACTCATACGCACTATGAACACATCATCAAGAGACACCTCATAGATAGGGCAGAGCACACAGCCTCTGATTTGATCCATGAATCCACCGGGATTCAGTTCCTTCTCGCATTAGATATCACCCGTACTGCCAGAGGAACTATAAATTATAGGTACATCCATGCGCTAGCGAACTTGATAGACAATATCACCGTGATGTATGATGACACCTTCAGGTATACGGGAAGGGAGTTACAAGCCTACAAGAAGGAAATGATCCAGCACAGGATGGTCCTTAATTACGTCACAGCCGTGACAGGTGGGTACTGTGTTACCCTGGCAACTCAATATGGTGTGAAGTGCTGTACGTATATTACAAACAGCACTGACGACCCCACGGAGATCATCAATCAGAAGATGGACGAGATCTTGCAGTTGAAGTGGGAGTTCAGGAGGAAGCACAATCTTACCTTAGCGACTGTGGGTAATGAACTGACTGGCTGGGTCTCATGGTTGAACCCACACAAATGGTTCTCAGGGTTAGGAGAGTGGGCACAGAATGTTATTATTTGTGTGGGGAAGTTTCTCCTTTGTATCCTGGGAGTCATCATAATTATTGGCCTGATATTTAGGTGTGTTCGAATTCTAATGCGGCACAAGCACAGCACAAATTTGATGAGTCTAAGGAGCGAGGGCGCTGTTATAGCAGCAGATTTGATTTATGATCCATCCATAGAGACAGTGTTATGATAAGGATTGCAAATGAATTTCATGGCCTGTTTCTTTCACCATTTTTCTGTGTTTCCCCCCTTACCCAGAAAACATCCAACCGGAAAAGACGTCAGCCCTACCCAAATGCTCATGTGAATGTATTTATATATATATATATATATATATGTGTCTTATCTTCATCTCTGCAACCCTCAGTTAACGGCACACATAGTCGACAGGTGTTATACACATATAGTAGCATGCACATATGTTCCCCGTCCATGTATCATCAACTAAATGTGCTCCCCGTTTGTTGGAATAAGAAGCCAAAAAGAGCTCGGTAGTGTTTGTTTGCCCATTTACAGACCCTTAATACGGGATGAGAAGGATTTAATGCAATACCTCGAAGCTTACCTAGAACATATACGGCACGATGATACATGCCCCTCAGACATTGATTCATACACACATGCTTTTACTATCCCACTAGGTTATACATTTCCCACCTACAACTCTCCCCCGATTATCCAAACTTGTATATATTGTGTAGATAATATTTTCTGTTTAGTAGTAAAGTGTGGCAGTTATTAATGACTGCCAAAGGGTGGACTGTCGAAGTCGAAAATATTTCAGAACACACATCACGTACAAACTACACACAGATGGCCTCTGTGCGCATACTTGTTCTGCCGTGGGTGCGCATACTCGCAAGTTGCGTATGATTGCTCCTGCGGTCCTGCGTATTAGCGCATGATATGAGCAATTATGGTAGTATTTGTAATCGCATGGAAAAGCCATAATAACACATCACATATTTAATCCACATAGTGCACAATTTACACATAGTCTACATGCACCACACCAGCGAGTTACACTTGCTTAAAGGGTATAATAACAAAGGGATTCACCTTTACAGGATAAAAGGGGACAGAATTAGGTTAAGAGGTGGTGTTTGGTATCCAGCTGCAGGGTATTTTAAGAGCAATATTCCGGTGTTAGTTTGCAGAAGATCGCACGCTCCTGCGCATAGTTATGCACAGGAGCAGAATATTAATATCAACTGTATTTACTGTACTCCTGATATTTGGCGGAAACCCAGTGAAGAACATCTGCAAGTGCACCTGGACCAGACATCGCCCACCTATTCAAACTGACCTATGACCTCTCCTGTACTGTAAATGACCATCCCAGTGTCCAATAGACAAAGAGATTACAGTTCCCATTGTGTTAGGTTTTGGACAAATGTATAAAAAGCCAGCTGCAGGCCTGGTCACTCACAATCTCTGAAGATCATCTACCTTGATGATTGAGGACCGGACCGGGAAGCGCAGGCGAACGTATGTGCCATTGATTGTAGCCTTTTTCTCTTATTGTATTGTATTATTCTTGTAACTCCCTGCTAGTAAAATAACCGTTGGTGGGTTGGACCTCAACATAGTTTTGAAATACAATTGGTGTCCCATTTCCTTGCTAAGGTTTAAAGTGTATTTACAGCCACTCGGGCTGATGCATTGTGCTAACAGCATGTAGGCCTGTGTGCGCAAACTGTGTAGTTACTACGCCCATTCGGGGTAGGTACGCAGAGTGTGCACACGGTACGATCTTGTGTACGTAAGGAGTGTAAACAGTACAAAGGTGAAAGGGTAAATACAGCGGCCGCAGCGGCTTGAACTTTGGTGAAATAAGGTATAGCTTTCTGTCCTGTAAGATAATCGGTTTTTCACATATGTAATTTGCAGCGAATTGAAATTTATTTTACAAAATTACAATAATTTGAAAAATAATAACAAGCAGTCTAGTATTATAAAATACCAGTAGTTTGGACCAGTCCATGCAATTTCTTCAACCAACACCCTCATCATCAACCTCCTCATTAACAAGCAAACCCAACAGTTCGGCAACAAAAGTGGCAGTCCCTGTCGTTGAAGTGCTTGGTTTGTTAAACTGTGCATGTCCTTATTAATATCCAACATAAGGATGGCCCAAGAAAACTTCATCTTGCACCACTTTTCTTTTCCTAATGGGCTGTATTTTGGGAGGAGGGGCATTGGGGATGGTCTTTTTTGCATAGACATTTTTATTGGTTATTGCTCTAATACATTACTAATTTGCAACACATTTTTACACAGAAATAACTGCCATGTATTTGTGCCGCTGCTCTGTTGCTTAGTAACCAGCCAGCTCGCTGCAGACTTTGGCCAATATTGATGAACAATATTGTGAGCTGAGGGTGATAATACTGTAGGAACAGAAGCAGGCCCAAATTATATGATTTTTGCTGTTTTAGCATAAAAAATGGACAAAAACGGAACCAAAAACAAAAACACGACAATTAATCCCCCCCAAAAAAGACAGAGGTCGACGCACATCTCTACCATATATACCACCAGTTTCCTCATCTGTCCATGGCCTCCTATGCTTGCCGCTTTATGTCTCGAAAACACTTGCACTGACACATCCATGACACTCCCATAACATGCCCACTGAACAAACAAATTCTGCATTCATTTCTAGCCCCCTCCAAGTCACCGCCACGGAACACCCATCACTTTACCGCCACCTTAATGAAACCATCTGAATCTCAACAGCAACCTTGTATGTACGCTCCCTGTAATGCATGTTCCCAGTGGCACCGCAAGGGGAGGAGAGCAGGTATTAATTACCCAGGCTTCTTGAAGGGTCCATGTGCCGCCCCCCTTCCCCCCGCCTCCCTTCTTACCTATCACCGGCAACAACTTCTTGCCCCAGGCCAGCACATGCCCCCTTTCTTTAGCTGACCCTGGCTGAGGGACAAACAGCGCCCCCTGTATAGGTCGGCGACGCTTCTGCTGCACATAAATAGTAATTTCTGCACTTATTTTTTTTAATCTCTGTGATTAGTCCATGCCCCCTTCATTACCGGGGCCCCGGAAAGCTTTCTGTGGCCCTGCATGTGCTGTGAGGGTTTTCAGAAATATTTGCACATGCACGGTGGCAAAAAGTGACTCAAGTTCGTGAACATCAGCACGGGGTGTGGCTCCGTAGCTTCTCCAGCACTTTGTGCCATGTGAGACAAGTCGCTCCAAATCGGAGCATTGATAAGAAATGATTCCCCCGTTAAGCAACTCTGCTCCTTTACATTAAGATACTGGGCTTCATTCAGACCCGTTCGCACGCTGCATTTTCTCTCAGCCGTGCAAACGGGTCTGAACTGCGCATGCGCACGGGCGACAATGCGCAGGCACGTCGGTCGTCGGCGACAGCCATCGCCAAGGAACGACGGACCTAACGAAGAAGCCGTTCGCAGCGGCGAACGCAAGAAGATTGACAGGCAGGAAGGCGTTCCAGGGCGGCAACTCACCGTTTTCGACGAGTGTCCGGAAAAACGCAGGGGGGGCCAGCCGTTGAAGAGGAGGGTTCCTGACGTCACCGCCGGCCAGGATCGTCACGGCATCTGAGTAAGTCCTGACCTGTGCAGAAACTGCACAAACTTCTGTTTGTGCAGCTGACTGCACAGGCCATCGCACCCCCGCAAAAGCGGCGATTACCTGGTCGCACCAGTGCAGAAAATAGCCTGCGTGCAACCAGTTCTGAATTAGGCCCATAGTACGAGAAAGGTGTGACATGTTATTGATCAGGGGCAATGACCCAGCACAATGCCACGGCTCTCTCTCCTGCAGCTGCAGCCCAGTATAGTTGTGAGATGTACCCATCAGAGCTGGTAAATCCATTCAGAATGTCAAACACACAGATAGGGGCAAATGAATCACTATGTAAATACGTTATCCCAGCTTCTGTATTGGGGGAAACAGCATTTTTCCAGCTGATCGGCGACGCTGTTACCACACGAAACTGCTTTCCAGATAACATCAAGTCATAATATTATTTAACGCGTCTCGCCTGGGATTCCCTGATATTTATATTCTCCATTAATCACCCAGCCCGGTGAAGCCTTCTGATCCATCTAGCAGAGCTCTGTATGGTGATCAGGTGTTTGCTAAAATTTACAATCCCCCCGAGCCTCACAAAGCAGCAATTAACTAATAGATCTCTCGTAATAAAACCTGCTAGATGAAGATTCACACTTCCCAGGATTAAAAGGTGGCACATGCTTTTCTGGAGTGGCACGCCATCAGACCTGTGGAATTGGGGCATAGAGATGGATATATTAAGCAGCACTTGTTTACCTTGTACATAATGTTCTGCTCCGGTTTTCCTGTTTGTTATCCATTTGCAGCGACCTTGTCGTTTTGGACGAAGCATCGGTTATTCCAAGTTGGACTGCTCAGGATATTCCAGAAAGTTATTTTATGAGCCATTTGCTAAACTGAAAATTGTAGGATTCCAATGGATTACGTTTGCTCTTTCTCCTGAGCTATAGTTATTTCTTGGCAGATTTAATGTGTTGGAAGAATAAATAAGAATTTACTCACCGGTAATTCTATTTCTCGTAGTCCGTAGTGGATGCTGGGAACTCCGTAAGGACCATGGGGAATAGCGGGCTCCGAAGGAGGCTGGGCACTCTAGAAAGATTTATGACTACCTGGTGTGCACTGGCTCCTCCCACTATAACCCTCCTCCAAGCCTCAGTTAGGACACTGTGCCCGGACGAGCTGACATAATAAGGAAGGATTTAGAATCCCGGGTAAGACTCTTACCAGCCACACCAATCACACCGTACAACTCGTGATACTATATCCAGTTTGACAGTATGAAAAACAACTGAGCCTCTCAACAGATGGCTCAACAATAACCCTTTAGTTAACAATAACTATTTACAAGTATTGCAGACAATCCGCACTTGGGATGGGCGCCCAGCATCCACTACGGACTACGAGAAATAGAATTACCGGTGAGTAAATTTTTATTTTCTCTGACGTCCTAGTGGATGCTGGGAACTCCGTAAGGACCATGGGGATTATACCAAAGCTCCCAAACGGGCGGGAGAGTGCGGATGACTCTGTAGCACCGAATGAGAGAACTCCAGGTCCTCCTCAGCCAGGGTATCAAATTTGTAGAATTTTGCAAACGTGTTTGCCCCTGACCAAGTAGCTGCTCGGCAAAGTTGTAAAGCCGAGACCCCTCGGGCAGCCGCCCAAGATGAGCCCACCTTCCTTGTGGAATGGGCATTTACAGATTTTGGCTGTGGTATGCCTGCCACAGAATGTGCAAGCTGAATTGTACTACAAATCCAGCGAGCAATAGACTGCTTAGAAGCAGGAGCACCCAGCTTGTTGGGTGCATACAGGATAAACAGCGAGTCAGATTTTCTGACTCCAGCCGTCCTGGAAACATATATTTTCAGGGCCCTGACAACGTCTAGCAACTTGGAGTCCTCCAATTCACTAGTAGCCGCCGGCACCACAATAGGCTGGTTCAGGTGAAACGCTGACACCACCTTAGGGAGAAATTGGGGACGAGTCCTCAACTCTGCCCTATCCATATGGAAAATCAGATAAGGGCTTTTACATGATAAAGCCGCCAATTCTGACACTCGCCTGGCTGAAGCCAAGGCTAATAACATGACCACTTTCCACGTGAGATATTTCAGATCCACGGTTTTTAGTGGCTCAAACCAATGTGATTTTAAGAAACTCAACATCACGTTGAGATCCCAAGGTGCCACAGGAGGCACAAACGGGGGCTGAATATGCAGCACTCCTTTCACAAATGTCTGAACTTCAGGTACTGAAGCTAGTTCTTTTTGAAAGATAATCGACAGAGCCGAGATCTGTACTTTAATGGAGCCTAGTTTTAGGCCCATATCCACTCCTGCTTGCAGGAAATGCAGAAATCGACCTAGTTGAAATTCCTCTGTTGGGGCCTTATTGGCCTCGCACCATGCAACATATTTCCGCCATATGCGGTGATAATGCGTTGCCGTAACATTTTTCCTGGCCTTAATAAGCATAGGAATGACTTCTTCCGGAATACCCTTTTCCTTTAGGATCCGGTGTTCAACCGCCATGCCGTCAAACGCAGCCGCGGTAAGTCTTGGAACCGACAGGGCCCCTGCTGTATCAGGTCCTGTCTGAGCGGTAGAGGCCACGGGTCCTCTGAGAGCATCTCTTGAAGTTCCGGGTACCACGCTCGTCTTGGCCAATCCGGAA